>NC_056739.1:498062287-498214503 GCF_019279795.1 Protopterus annectens
TCCAGCAAAAAACTTGTTTAGAGGCTGATACTGAATAGGGTAAAGGGAGTTTGACAAGCCCTCTTTCAGGCTGGCCAGTTGTCAGCCTGGTATGTTATCTGGCATCACAGAAGTAACGTTCTTGGCCTTTGAAAGTGCTTTGAGGGCTTGTTCTTGGGAGCTTTGAGGGGTGTGTAAATGTGGTTATGTGATCTGGGAATTTTACGGGGGGGGTGAAATTGGAGCTAAATTTATCTCTTAGTAAATTGGCTATGTCATCAGGGTGTGAGTATGTGATGTCACTGACTATTAAGTTTGTGCAGTGCTGGGCATTGTTTCCAAGGGTTCTAACATAATTAAAGAAGGACAGGGACAGAGACAGATATAAGCCATTTTTTTCAATACTTGAATGGTACAACAGAATTTTTTAGATTTACCCACACTATGAGTAAGGAGGGTATTAACTTTTTGGACACCTATATCCAAAAAACAGACAAAGGGTTTAAGTCAAAGGTATATAGAAAAGCTTCTTTCAATAATTCTTATTTAGAATTCACTAGTAGTCACCCATATGCCCAAAAGAAAAGTATAGTGAAGGGTCAACTAGTGTAGGTGGCTCGTATGACATCAGAGGTAGAAGACTTAAAGGGTGATTTAAGAAAAGTGGCTAGCATGTTTTATGACAGGGGTTACCCCAAAAACATAGTGGAGGATATGTTGAACTATGCTGAAAAGGAACGGGGAAATATGTACCCCTTTTAGGGAAAACATTGAAGGAGAAAATAGATGCCACAGAAGATAAGAACTTTGAAAGAGCCTTGGTAATACCATATTCGAGTGATGTATACAGTGTTAAAAAAATAGTAGAAAAAGATTGGAGTATTTTGAGAAGTAACCTGTCTGTATATGCAATAGCAGGAGAGAAACCATCATTTGTATTTAAGACGGGTAGAAATTTAAAGTCAAGTTTTGAATGTAATATGAATGACACAAAAGTAGTTACAACTGGTACCACAAAATGTGATAGATGTCCACAGTGTAAAAATATCATAGACACTAAGGAGTGTCATTTGGACAACACCTTAAGAAGTAGAGTGAGCTTTATGAAAGGGAACTGTCAAACAAGGGGTTGTCATATACCTTGCAAAATGTAAAACATGTTCGGCCTACCATGTAGGGAAAGCTGAGAGAAGGCTGACAGACAGGGTATATGAGCACCAACATCAGATACAGACAAAGAATTCCAATAACTCACTATTTAGACATTCTGTAGATTGCCCTGGTTTTGAAAATTTTAGTTTTGGAATTTTAGAAAAAGTTGTCCCAATCCCAGGGGGGGCAATTATAGATCATATATAGAAGAAAGAGGAACAAAATGGCAGGTTAGGTTACACGCCATGAATCCACCTGGGTTAAATAATTTTATCTCTCTCAAACCTATTTTAGTAAGAAAGGCCACTATTTGAAGGATTAAAGTATTATTAAAGTTTGCATAGTGAAGTTTTAATACTTCACATAGTCATATATGGTATTTCAAAAGGGTAAATGATTTTAAGGGGGTTTTATATAGTGTTTTTGTAGAATTTAATAAAATGTTGTTATTGTTGTGGAGAGACATTGAAAATGTTAAAGGACTTATTAGTAATTAATTTTTAAGAGAAGTGTTTTTAAGAAAATGATGTTCTTTTAAATTATTGAAAGTAATTTCTATGGCACCTTTAAGAAGTGTAATAATTGAATCAATGATGCCATTGGACTAGTGTTATAAATGTAGAAACGTGGGGATTAAATGTGATTCTGATGAAGTCCCATTTTGTTGGAGGATGAAAGCGCTCAATTGTATTTGAGACATATTTTATTCAGTTGTGGTGTGAATAAAGGAAGACTAGTGTTGGTCACTAGCATTTTATCAAAAGATTTGTCCTGCTGTTCTTTGCAGTGCTGTTGAACTTTTTACGTTGTTTTTGTGGTAAGCACTGAGTTGTCCTGGTTTGGGAATAGTTAAAGAAGGCCTTATGGTTGCCTTTTTTCCTGGGTGGATCTTTTTACCACATATCTAGCTTTGGTTTATTTGATAAGTGACCAGAGCTCCTTGTTAAGTTTAGCAAGAACATTTTTGATATTGTGAAAGTTACATTTATTAATGCCTGCAATGAGTTTTCTTTCTTTTATTGTACAGCATGACTGTATTTGGTTATTTTTAAATTTGGCATTGTATCTACCTCAGAGGGGGACAGATACATCTATGCAGCTATTCACATATGCAAATAATTTGGTGGTGAATGATTCAGCATATGCATCTATGCAGCTATTCACAAATGCGAAGAATTTGGTGGTGAATGATTCTTCATATGCAGCGGGGACCTCAGGTTGGAGATGAATGTTGAATTTAGACAAGTCATCAGTCAGTTTTAACAAATTAGCCTTAACATAATCTCTGAATACTGAGGTATTTTATGATGCTTCAGGCTTCTGTGTTAGGGAGAATGTGACTGATTTATAGTCCGATTTGACATGGAGGAAGTTACACCTGGTGCAGAACAGAGTAGTCTTGTATTATTGGGGACCAGGTTCAGGACTTTGTCTCCCCTAGTTAAGGAATAAACTAACTAGTCCAGAGAGTCTGCATTTATAAAGTTCAGAAATCTCTGGGAATACATGTTAGGGGATGTATATGTCTTCCAGTTGATGAAGGGGAAGTTGAAGTCCTCTCTGGGAATTGTGTTTGACCTAATATATAGGGACTTCAAACTAGTCAGGTAGGAGGTATGGGCCAAGGGTGACATAGAGGGGGCCCTATAGTTACCTATGATATTATAAAGGATTTTGTTAATGGTAAGCAAGATGTGGATGAGTTTTAGGTCATTAGCTTGTTTAACAATCCTGGAATTTAAATGTTTTTACAAAGACATAGAGACACCACCACTTTTAGTGCTTTCATCTAATGCAGTGGGCCTGAATGCCTTTATCTGGTATTGTGATCTCTTTCTTGCTAAATCTTATACTGTATGAATTTACTCATTATACTCCTGGGTGTCACCTATAAAAAGTGTATCTGAGCCTAAGATAGCTACCTATTTAGCTAACTGAATATATTTCTCTGTGCTAGATACAAGAGTTACACTTTGGTATATGTCTAAAACACCGCATTGCCCTTTGTTCTGTGGTCAGCCATTACATTTACTTTTTGTAATGATATGTATATTTTTAACAATGTTCTACATGTTCTTTTATTACTTCATTGACCTATTGGTCTTCTGATACACTGAATGCCTCTAGACCACCTGTAACTAGCTACTGATCAATTATATAAGCAAACAGATAGCATTAGTAAAATCCAAAGAGCTGAGAGCTGAGAACAGCTGTAAAATGCACTGTATGAACATGTACATAAATGCATGGAACTAGCCATACCCAACAGAATCAAGGCACTCTCCTCCAAAAAAGGAAGCAAATCTGGTGGTTCCCTACCATCAATAAACTCTACAACAAGTCCCAAGACTGGAAAAATTCCCTTATTGGCCTCAACAAAAAGTTGAGATCCCTCATCAAAACCTCCAAAGCCAGCTATGAAGGTAGAATTGCAGCAGACACTAAAAACAACCACAAAGCCTTCTATAGTTATATCAAGAATCTCCACAGCAATACCCAGATTTGCTCTGAGTTACTCCACAATGGTACCTCCTATACTGAACCAGCAGATATTGCCATCAACCCCTATATTGTTAGGCGAGTTGCAAATTGGCTCGCAGCAGACTCCAAGTCCGACTGCCAACCAGTCATCAGTGGAGTCCCACAGGGATCGGTCCTGGGTCCTCTCCTGTTTGGCATCTACTTCTCAGAAGTCCAGGCCAACACGGAGGGGCTCTGGTTGACCAAGTTCACAGACGACTGCAAGCTGGGAGCCATTATTAACTCCTCAGGTGATGCAGACATCCTACAGAAAGGCCTCACTGAGACCATTGACTGGTGTTGAAACCATGGACTTGAACTTAATGTCAAAAAATGTGTCATCATCCCCTTTGGGAAAAACTCAGTTCCCACTAATTACCACATTGATGGGAGCCCACTAAACACTGAAGGAGTTATAAGAGATCTGGGGACACAGGTTGACAGCAACCTTTCCTTCGACCACCACATTGCCACTGTGGTCAGAAAATCCTTCTGTGTGGCACATCTCATTACCAAGGCTTTTGCATCCAAGAAGAAAGAGGTCATCATTTCTCTCTACTCTTCCCTCAATAGCTTGCTTACCAGTGGGAGTGGGAAGCATTGAGCTGCCTGTTGGTCCAGTTTTGTGAGGTTTCAGCCAGCAACTTGTAGTTTATTGGTCGTTTTGGGCCAGTTCCTAGCTTCTTTCAGCCCCCTGATATAAAAAACGCTAAACGCGCGTTTGCGCGGTTTAGCGCGATTTAGCGCGGAGCTGCTACCGTTGCACACTAGGGCAGCGCCGGTTAAGCAGATTTAAACTATTAGGGCTACCTAAATTCCACTCTTCAAATTTTCCCTTAAAACTACCTTCCTCGAACTATACTACTGATCTAATCAGCATATCCTATAACTAAATAGATCATCTCTACCTGACTCTAAGTAGCCTATTCTGTATCTGTCAAACCTAGCACTTGCTCCTACAGTACTTATCACCGAGATACAGCACTCTTGTTATAGATAGTACCCCAAAAAGGCGAACCCCATTTCTCGGACACCCACATCCCACGGAATCTCTTTTTAAAGTTTTTTGTCTATTCCTTCTAGCATGTTGAGAGATCAGTTGCTAGTATCCTCTCCTGCTCAGCTGGTGAACCTGGGAATATTGAGGCAATGTTACAATTGCCTCATGTACACTGAACAACCCTCTCCTCCTCCCACAAAACACAAATACATGCGAGAGATGCAACTATACGGCCAAACTGGAGGCTGAGCTCTCTCAACTTAGGACTGGCAAGACCAGACAGGAGGAGAAGGTTACCACACACACTATAGACCCAGTCTCACAGAGTACGATCACAACCTCAAATCATACACATAAACACACAAAGACATACTCGGAGGCTCTGATCAGAAATCTACCAAAACAGCAGAGGCCACCAAAGCAGACACCCAAACAACCACCACCTCAGAACACAACACCTGCAACACATAGACCTCACAGTCAGGGTGTCAAACAGTCACAGCCCTTAAGGCCAAACACAATGCCAGACACACTAGTCATTGGTGACTCCATAGTCAGACACACTGGCGTCCGCTCACCAGACTGAGTAAGGAGAGAGTTACAGTAAGCTGCCTGTCGGGCGCTAGAATCCACCACATAACGCAAGCACTCAGGTCTCTCAACAGCAGGTACAAATATGACTCAGTCATTGTCCACACTGGTGTAAGCGACCTGAGGCGTACCTCCTTGGACTACATGAAAAGAGACATTGAGGAGCTCTCTGATTATGTAGCCCAGGCAGGTATGACCCTGACCTTGAGCAGTATCCTACCTTCACCAAGAATGATGCCACAATACAGAGATAAGATGATCAGCTTTAACAATTGGCTTAAACTCTGGTGTCATTCAAAGGGGATCAATGTCTGTCTGCCTGGAATGACATGCTGGACAAGCCACGCTGCCATGAGGGCGGCTTGCACCTGTCACCCTGGGATTCGGATATTGGCAAAGGCTCTTGCCACCCCATAGTGCCTTTTTAGGCAAGGCTCAAATTCTAAACCTACCACCCTAGAACACAAAAAGGAAAAACTAAGGGTAATGCTGCTCAATGCCAGAAGTCTAAATCTCAAAATGCACGCACTCAAGGCCCTTCTCAGTATGGAGAACATCGATGTCTGTGCTGTGACAGAAACCTGGTTCAAGGCTCCTGAGAGCACCCCAGCACTAACAGGTTTTACCTCATACCATGCGTTCCGGCCCCAAAATCCGGACAATACCAAGAAAGGAGGGGGGGTATCCATATTCATCAAGGACACCCACACCTCAAGACTGGTGGCAACGCATGATGCATCGGAGACCATCCAGGTGCAATTAACCATAGGCAAGACTGCTCTGCAAATTGTAGCATGTTACAGGCCACCCTCACAAACTCAGGAACCTCACATGGCTTTCCTGAAAACACTGGAGGGGATAAATGTATCTCCAAACACCATCATACTAGGTGACTTCAATTACCCTAATATAGACTGGGAACACTACTCAAGCCCAAACACCCTAGCCTAAAAGTTCCTGGAATTCATAAACTCAAATGCCATGGAACAACTAGTCACCATCCCCACAAGAGGAGAAAACATACTTGATCTCATCATCATGAACATGGGGGCACAATGTTCAACACCGGAAGTATACCCCTCACTGGTGAGATCAGATCACAAACTAATCTTGCTGGAGGTCCTCATCCCACCCCCACCTGAAATAAAAAAGACCACAGTAAAAAACTTCTTGAAAGCCGACTTCACACTTCTAAAGACTAGTGTGGTCTCCTTTAAGGCCCCCGAGCCGGCGGAAAACAGTACTCAAGCTGCTGAATCACTTGCAAATGCCTTCTACCAGCACCTGCAGGACTGCATGGATAAGGCAATCCCAAGCAAAACAAAGACTCTTTGTACCAAGGGCAAGCGTCCAGTCTGGTGGACCCCAGCCATAAACAAACTCTACAACAAAAGGAGGAAGCTACTACAAGATAGAGCAAAATCCTTAAAAGGTAAGACACCTTTGATCACTATAAGTAAAAAGCTAAGAGCTCTCATAAAATCATCCAAAGCAAATTTTGAGAGAAAAATAGCTAAAGACTCAAAAGACAATCATAAGGCCTTCTTTAGCTATGTTAGAAACCTGGGAGGAAACTCCCAGATATGCTCAGAACTAGTTCAAAATGATGTGAAGATTACTGATCCTACAGACATTGCCAACATACTGGCTGACAGGTTCAGTGCAAACTTCTCCCCCTCCCCCAAAGGAGAGATATCTATACCAAATGGTTGCAGCCCCCCAAACATCTCAAACGCCCAAGTGAGAACTGCTCTCTCCAAAGCAAAAAAACACAGCATCCATGGGACCTGATGGTGTCCCAGGCTGTGTGCTCCACGAACTCAACGAGGAATTAAACCCACAGCTAGGACAGCTGTTTAATCATAGTCTCACCTCTGGATACGTACCCAGGGAGTGGCGCACTGCGACTGTGGTCCCACTTCACAAAGGCGGTGCCTCCACAGACCCTGGAAATTACCGGCCCATTAGCTTGACAAGCCTTGACGTTCACTTAGAATTAGAATGGGTGAACATAAGAGTGATATCAGAAATAAGAAAGAAACCAATGCTTTGTATTGACATACCATCAAACATCCAAAAGCTAAATTCATGTTTACAATTATTGACAAAATTACTGGAGACAGGAGCAACCAACAGGGATGGCACAGTATTCTGAGCCACAAGGAAAAATATTGGATCATTCACCTCAGGGCTCTTTTTCCCCCTGGTCTTAATGACCATTTATAAAATACATACCATGGTCTATACCGAAATAGTACGTTAAGGATGGAATAATTTTGATATTACAATCAAAATTTCGCTAGATAATCATCATCTGACATATTTCTAATGGACACTATGTAGCCCGGTGATACCATGGTCAATGTATTTAAAAGCCAACTTAGTTGCTCTTATATGAATAACAGGTAATAAACTATGTCATTGTCATTGGAACATATTATTTATTTGTAATTAGATTACCTGGAAGGGACATTATTAGTTACTTTCTTTATGTACATTGGTCTCACCAATTGTAATAATGTACTTTTGGATGTATATATGATACTCTATATTGGGAATTATTTTTACATGTCCATTGGAATAATATGTTTAGCTATTAATCACAAATATTATAAAATATGTAATATACTCTTTGGCCACTGACTGGTTATGAATATAACCTTAGCCCACTATTCTCATTATTTTTATTATTATACTGTATACCTATAGACTTTTTGCTTTTCTATATGTATTTGTTGCCTTGTCATATATGCCTGCACCCTAATAAGGATTACCTGATGTTTATACTATAGAATTAATTTATTTACATTTTTGCTGCTTAGTTGTTATGTACTTAATATCTGTGCAGTATTATTATTACTATATTATATATGTATACATTTCTTGTTACTTTACACTTCTCATACTTTTTGCCTTGTTATATATGCTATGTACTCCAAAAGAGTTATTTAAAGTACAAACTAGTTAACTCATTTGTATTCTGTGTTTACGTAAGCATTAACTAGAGGGTTGGACCATACCATTGCTTGCCATTGATTGAGGTAGCATATAAATAATTATGAGCTTGATCTTTATATTATTTGTTATTTTCACTGAAGAAGGCTGTCAAGCCGAAACTAGTTTGAAATAGAATTGTTGCCTTAGGTCATTTTTATGTCCTGAATCACATATTATTATAATAAAGGTACTTAGACTGTTGATGCTGACCTCTTGTGTTTACTAGTACATTGGTTTGGCCGTGCATACCGTACTGGCGAGGTGTGGAGTTTGTTCAGTTTGGTTGGATCTCTCTGTTGGGATGCAGTCTATACTATCGGTAGGGAGAGGACTCTTTCCCCTGGTATTATTTACTACTAACCGGCTTAAATGGATGGCTAACCCTTGTGAGATGGTTCTGTAATTTTGGATACAACCATGCTTTATTGGGGCTTACATCGGTGTATTGGTGTATGGAACTATATTCAACCTTATAGCGTGTTGGCGAATATATTTCAAGGTTCTGTGTAAATATTGAACTATTATAGACTCATATTTTATGTGGTGCCTTTGCGACTTTGGACACCATTACGCTCAATCGGGGCTCTTATTTCTGTACAACATTTCAGTTAAACCTGTCGTGTGTTGGCGAATTTAATTTAAGGTACTGTGAGATTACTTAGCTATTATGGACTGGTTTTCTACTATTTGATGTTGTCTAACCTGAAGATCGAAAACGCTGACATTGGAACTCTCTAGTTCAAACTTTGAAGAATGCCAACTGCCTTTCATTAACACAGCGGCCATTTTGTTTTCCTGTACCTGCGATTTGAGCTTTTTAGCAGTGCTTACTTACTCCCTCTATTTTTGATCTCTTCAAGCAATTTTGGACTAATACATATGTATATAGGAATGATCATTATATTTTTGGTCATGATGTATTATGGCTAAACCTTATCATAATTGCAATATTTGATACCTTGTGGGTTCTTAGGTAGTACAGCATGTCTTTAAACTTGTAGGACATGTTTTTCATGTTTGTAGAATTATAATGGAATGGCTTTGAGATTGTCTATATATTTCTCTTGGATTTCTATTGCAATCCTTGAAATTAGGAAAGTATACATTGTCTGACCATTACTAATAACTACAATAAGACGGTGTTTTATAAATTATACTTATATTACTATGATACATGGTGACATAGAATTCCATTAACTGTTGATGTCGAAATAATCTTTCATAATTTATGCCATCAACATATGGTTTGGAGGCTTTGCAAGCAACAGGATTAGGTACATACTAAATATAGGGTTATTCCTACTTAAGCACCTTATGTAAACAACTAATACTACTGACTTATTTGGAAGTCTGAACTCAAACAACAATTATTGTATATTGAGTGCCTTTATGACTATACATTCGACAAGAAAGTATTATTTTTATTTTTATAGATTGCAGTTTTAGAACAAACTGTCTTGATTATCATCTGGGCATTTTCTACATATACCAGGTTCACATTATATCTTGTATGAAGGTTTTACCTATGGATATATCCTGTTATATATAAATCTGATATTATCAGAACATTGGAACCATTTGGTTGCCAATTGAAGTTTGTGGTTACAACTTAAAGGGTAGGGTAACTCCAGTTATATGGTTAGGTGTAGGTTTCCTTGGCAAATTGCTCTGAATATATATATATATATATATATATATATATATATATATATATATATATATATATATATATATGGTTGTATAGATGGTTAAACCCTTGGATAGATGTATTTATTCCTTCTCTTGACACATTTATGAGGAAAAACAAGTTAACTTAATACTTATTTTATATATATCATAAGTTAATTTGATAATTCCTTGAACTGGTGTGGAAATTTCGACAATACTCACAAAAATGAGCAACTGCTGATGCTCAATAATCTTATTTGTAATACTATTATATAACAGAGGGGTGGACTACTGGTGTATTATTTTTAGATACTTAACACATGTTATGCAGATGTCATTATTTAACATGGTTTTTACACACTAAAGGGCTATCCTTTTATAAGATCAACAAGAGCACTATTGATATCTGTATGTATGCATATTTGGCTAAACCCAATATTAGGGGCTAGAGTTTTCTTTACTTTGAACATTTACTGTTGAATACATATGTTTGAAGCATAAGATCATAGGGTACTTAAACTTTTGAGGTTTAAACTAGTTTATGATATCCATGTGCTTTGATATTAATAACAAGGATTGGGATCACCCATTAAGATAAATAAGGGTGTGATCATCTAGCATTATTGAAATCTCTATATATATGTATTATTGGGGGCCAAAGCATTTATGTTTTGAATTTCTACTGTTGGATACATATGTCTGAAGTTTTAAACTGGATTATGATATTCTTGTCCTTTGATATTGACAACACGGATTGATGTTTTGGACGTACTGGAATTTTCTGGTTCTGCCTCTAGCTAAATATTCATCAATATTTTAACTTAGGCACCCCGGATATCCCTAATATCTGGCTGGTTATTGAAATTGAGTGGGGCTTGTTTCTTTGGACAGTCAGACCAATTATTATCACTTTAAAAATTTGTTTTTCAAATTATATTTCCAACAATGGATCTGGATACTATACTCGATGGGTTATGTGCTGATCGAGACGATATTGGTGTATTTGGGGTTGAACAAGTCTCAAGCAATAACCGCAACCATACTAATGTGGATACATCAGATGGATGTGAATTGGCTTTCCAAAACCTTGGGAAGGGCCTAAAAAGTCTAAGGGCTAACATCTGGCACTTGAGACTTTTTCAAGCATACATACACAAGAATATGGCTCCTCGGGGCCTTAGAATTAGACTTTGACCTATGGTTAGTAGATCTGAAGAGAGACTAACCACGGAATGGAATCAAGCATTGCAAGAAGGATCCATGAATTTTGTTAAAATCTTGGCCTCCTATTATGAAAGAGTTATTGATACTAATATATTGGAAGTTAAAAGCATCAGTGCAGAGTGTAAAAAATACCATTCACTTCCCATTTATGAAAGCTCTGTGGCCAGGCTGTCCAAAGAACTAGCCTCATATGAAAAATTAACTAAGGACAGAAAAATCAAAAAATTTAATAGGGATATCATGGATTATAACAGGGGACATCCATTTGATACCCAGAGATCTGTCAGATTCAATAACACTAACTCTGGGTCAACTAGGGGCAGAACCAGAAAAAGACGAAGATCTATTCTTAAACACCATGATAAACCCTACACCAGTACCTCGGGGGAGGAGTCCTCCTATACGGATAGTGAAAGTGCATTAACACATGAATCACCAATGCGAAAAAGGTCTAACTCAATAACCCCTTTAGACAAGGGAGAAAGCGGCGGGGGGCCGCAAACATAAATGTCGGAATTGGTACAGAATCAATGGAGGGGCTGATAAAAACCTTACTCAGACAATAGAACCCAAGTACAATAATGTATTAAACCTGTCTGATATTGTCTTAACTGATGAACAACAAAAACTATTAAATAAAGGATTGGGATTTGTACCTAGTTTTTTTGTGATGAATACAATACTGTATCAGATGTTATGGATTTTTGCCGCAATCTTAACTTGAAAATATTTTTTTCAGATCAAAACTCATCCACTTCTCAAAGATCCGCTGACTTCAAATTTCACAAATCCCAATTTCAACCACCAATGAACAAACATGTGGCTATATTCCAACAGTCTGTACTACGGGACTTACATTTTCCTCACTTTGAATCACATATCATCAATGAGAACATCCCTATGTCTGAAAAAATGGCCCTAGCTGAACTAAAGGATAATCACAATATAGCCATATTACCAGCTGATAAAGGAGGGGCAGTTGTGATTCTTAATATTCACTACTATATCAATGAAGGCCTGGAACAACTGTCAGATACTAAATGCTATATGCATATGTGTACAGACCCCACTATCAAATTCAAAAAAGAGATTGACTCTTTTCTTGATTTGGCAGTTGAAGAAGGCATTATCACTCAGAATACAGCCAAACATCTTACAGTGACAGACCCACAAAAGCAAATTTTGTATCTACTTCCGAAAATTCACAAATCTATCTCCAAACCACCAGGTAGACCGATTGTGTCAGGTATTGGCTCACTTATGGAACCACTATCTGTATTTTTGACACAGCAACTAAAACCACTATTAACAGAGGTTAGAGCTAGAATACAGGACACAACTCAATTTTTACAAATCATACAAGACACTCAATTGGAACCACATTGGCTCATGTGTACGTTAGATGTTAAAGCGTTATACACTAGCATACCACATTGGGCGGGGTTGCAGGCATTACAATACTGGTTAGAAAAGACTAACCTCTATCTACCTGGTACACTAGCATACCACATTGGGCGGGGTTGCAGGCATTACAATACTGGTTAGAAAAGACTAACCTCTATCTACCTGGTTTCAACACATTTATTATTTGTATGGCGGAACATGTGCTCAATAAAAATGTCTTCTACTTCCAAGGGGAATACTACTGGCAATTACAAGGTACTGCCATGGGGGCATCTTTGTCCCCATTTATGCTGATTTATTTATGGCATATTTAGCGGAATGCTTTATATATAATCCACTACATAATATATATATATTTTTATATATATGGTGGAAATTGACATATGGTGTAGGTACCTGGATGACTGTTGGATGGTGTGGCATGCTGATTCTACATATTTACAGGAATTTGTGGAATATCTCAATGGTAATATTTGGGGTATTCAATTTACAATAACATATGATGTCAAAACTATTGATTTTTGGATGTAACAGTTTACCGAAATTTTGATCACACATTGAGTACCAAAATTCACAGAAAATATCCACAATGTAATAATTGACTTCATGCATCCAGTATGCATCCACGCCACACCATCCGTAACATACCTAAATCTCAGTTTCTCAGGATCAAACGCATTAGCTCCTCCAGAACAGATTTTGAAGAAGCTAAGGCAGACCTTCAGAAAAGATTCTTAGAGAGAGGATATCATCAATATGACATCATATCAGCCAGTACATGGTCGGACAAACAGGATAGGAATACACTACTAAAATATAGAGTTCACTCAAAGACGACACAGGAATCCACATTAAGGTTTGTAACTACATTTGGTAGGAATCACAATGTCATCAGAAATATTCTAGATGCTAATTGGAATATTTTATTAGCTAACAAACACCTTAGAGAAATTTTGGGATCAAAATGTCAATTCTCATATAGACGGGGCAGAACTTTAGGAGATTCTCACACTACAAACATAAAGAGAGCGGAGGGGCCAAATATAAACAACTGACTATATCTGGGGATCAACCTTTAGGAACATTCCCATGTGGTCACTGTACATCTTGCAATCAAGTAAGTAAGTTAAAGCAGTTTACAAGTGCACACACGAGCAGAGTCTATGACCTTAGGGTATTTGGTAATTGCTCTAGCAGTTGGGTCATATATCTGGCCACATGCCAATGTTCAGCCTTTTATGTGGGACAAACATCACGTTCACTTAGAATTAGAATGGGTGAACATAAGAGTGATATCAGAAATAAGAAAGAAACCAATGCTTTGTATTAACATACCATCAAACATCCAAAAGCTAAATTCATGTTTACAATTATTGACAAAATTACTGGAGACAGGAGCAACCAACAGGGATGGCACAGTATTCTGAGCCACAAGGAAAAATGTTGGATCATTCACCTCAGGGCTCTGTTTCCCCCTGGTCTTAATGACCATTTATAAAATACATACCATGGTCTATACCGAAATAGTACGTTAAGGATGGAATAATTTTGATATTACAATCAAAATTCCGCTAGATAATCATCATCTGACATATTTCTAATGGACACTATGTAGCCCGGTGATACCATGGTCAATGTATTTAAAAGCCAACTTAGGTGCTCTTATATGAATAACAGGTAGTAAACTATGTCATTGTCATTGGAACATATTATTTATTTGTAATTAGATTACCTGGAAGGGACATTATTAGTTACTTTCTTTATGTACATTGGTCTCACCAATTGTAATAATGTACTTTTGGATGTATATATGATACTCTATATTGGGAATTATTTTTACATGTCCATTGGAATAATATGTTTGGCTATTAATCACGAATATTATAAAATATGTAATATACACTTTGGCCACCGACTGGTTATGAATATAACCTTAGCCCACTGTTTTCATTATTTTTATTATTATACTATATACCTAGAGACTTTTTGCTTTTCTATATGTATTTGTTGCCTTGTCATATATGCCTGCACCCTAATAAGGATTACCTGATGTTTAAACTATAGAATTCATTTGTTATTTACATTTTTGCTGCTTAGTTGTTATGTACTTAATATTTGTGCAGCATTATTATTACTATATGACATATGTATACATTTCTTGTTACTTTACACTTCTCATACTTTTTGCCTTGTTATATATGCTATGTACTCCAAAAGAGTTATTTAAAGTACAAACTAGTTAACTCATTTGTATTCTGTGTTTACGTAAGCATTAACCAGAGGGTTGGACCATACCATTGCTTGCCATTGGTTGAGGTAGCATATAAATAATTATGAGCTTGATCTTTATATTATATGTTATTTTCACTGAAGAAGGCTGTCAAGCCAAAACTGGTTTCAAATAGAATTGCTGCCTTACGTCATTTTTATGTCCTGAATTGAATATTATTATAATAAAGGTACTTAGACTGTTGATGCTGACCTCTTGTGTTTACTAGTACATTGGGTTGGCCATGCATACCGTACTGGCGAGGTGTGGAGTTTGTTCACATTAGACCCAAACCTGAGTATGGAATAACAATATGGAAACCTTATAAGATAACAAGCATGGGAAAACTGAAAAGGGTACAGCGGAAATATACCAAGGACAAATTTAAGTTATTATGAAAAAGTAAAATATCTGAACTTGTACAGTGTATCTTACAGATATCTAAGAGGAGATCTTATTCAGGTATATAGGATATTTAGAGGCAACTACCTCTGGGAATGTTTGGGGTTATCAAAAAGTACTACAGAATCATCAGACAACCTAGGAAGAAGATTCTATAGGAATGAGAAGTGTACTAATTGGTTCTCTGAGACAGCAGCTGATGCATGGAACAGACTACCAAATTACATTAAAGCAAGTACTAGTTTAGATATTTTTAAGAACAGCCTGGACACTTATTATGGGAACAAATGTTTTGGTATATTAGCAGGCTAGAAGGGTATTAATGCCCGTGCTTGAAATATTTGTGTGTATGTATGTATGCATGTATATGTACATTGTCCTTGCCCGTTGTAACTCACAAACTGATGCAGCCCTTAAATACTACTCAAGATCCTCATTATATTACAAAAAAAAAAAAAAGCTTGATACACTAACTTATCAGTTGGTGAAGAGTGTTTAGCTGCTGTTTCTTGTGTCAAGAGTGCAGGGTTCCCTCTCCCTTTGTAATTTAACTTCCTTTTTTTAACTGTGAATTATTCTGTGTCAACCGGGGTGGCACATAGCACTAATATCCTCTGTGGGAGGTGGGAGGGTACAGGGTATGAATACTTTTTAGTGCCTTTAAGGCACACTATTTAGAGGGGTCTATATCATATGAGCGAATCACACAAATTGCGAACACTCATAATACTGAACATACCGGACCTCAAAGTGCTTTTTCTGAGATTGCGGTACAGTGAAGAATGGGATATTTACCCTTTCCTCACTGTAGAGTGATCTCAAATTTGGACTATATATTTAGCGGGGGTTGTGGGGGGCACAGCCCCCCACAATAGGAAGTTTGAGGTCTGGTACTTTCGATATTATGAGCGTTCGCAATTTGTGCGATTCGCTCATATGATATAGACACTATTTAGAGTATCCCTCATTTCTGTAGGTTCCTTCTGACCCACTTGTCTTTTTCTTCTTTTTATAAGTGCTCATAAGGCAAGTTGTTACAGAGTTATCCCTGGTGATTAGTGTTTCCCAACCCACATCTTTAAGTGTCCTTAAGGCATAATGCAAAAGTTATCCCTGATGGCTAGTGTCCCCCCATATCCCTTGTCTAATTTAAGTGCTGTTGAGGCATGTTGTTAATGATGTATCCCTGGTGCTGAGTGGCCCCACTCAGACTATGTCTTGCTTGATGTGGTCCCCCCAATGTGGCAGGATTTGCTCTTTTGCATAGAGAAGCGTGATGGTATGACAGCCGCCCTACTCACACACACACACACACACACACACACACACACACACACACACACACACACACACACACACACACACACACACACACACACACACACTCTCACACATGCAGCCCAACACATATAAGCATGCACTTACTCTCCAACACTACATGCATGCTAAACTCTCCACCACTTACCACAATAGATAAACACAAGCTTTTATCCATGTTCATTAACAAGAGTGGCTAGGATCAGCCATCTTATCTTATGCAGTCGAGTGAATCTCCGAATCACTTTGTGTAAATGCCTTACCACAGGCAGTGCCACAGGAGAGTACATGGCTAACTATCATATGCCCCTCCCCAGAATGCCTCATTAGTATTTAACATGGCTGCAGACAGATCACTGCAGTGCTGCATGTCTTCATATTGCAACACTGGTTGGGCTATCTCTGAATCAGAAAAGGTTACCACGAGGTGTATACCTCAGCTAAGCTTTATGAATTAGGCCCTGTATTTTTCAGAAAGATGCTATTGTCTTGGATCTTGTTACCTTTCTGAAATACTTTTTATGTTGTTTCTATTTATGAAGATTTTGAAACCATGCATTACTTCTCCTGTCCATCTCTGAAATGTATACATTCCATTTCCGTTAGGAGGAGGGCTCTCCATTACTATGCACCATACTTTGGTTGTGGTTTTACTGACTCTTCATACAGATGGACACTGATTTCCAAAATGTAATGATAATAGCTACTTTCTAAAGTTTCTTATATTTTTGGGATTACATGATATAGCCACTCAGGATTCTTTACAGTTTTAGGTTTGGTATTAGTTAATAGACTAACTACGGGCTGACAATTTTTTGTGTGTATTGATGCAGACTTTATTGAATTGAATTTACCTGCTATGTTTCTACACTGTTACAGCTGTGTCAATTTCTTTCTTACCCTTTTGACCCTGTTCTAACTGCTAGGCCCTTCTGCTTCTCAGAATTGATCAGGAATGCCCTGTGGCTGGCACTAAAGTGCAGCACTAGATTGCCAATAACAGCATAACGTTTTCACAATTTTTTCTTTGACCTTGGCAGATGCAACCAGCATGAGCAGAACCACTTGCTTTTTCTGTATATATTTTTTCTGTAACTTGTTTGTTGTTTTTCTTGGTAAATTGCAGGTTACTTTTTATGTTGGCATCATGTGCACTAATGGGGTATCTGATGCTCAATTGTGAATAATGTAAGTCCTATAGACTGGCTCCTAAATGGAGTGAATTAAAATAAAAAAAGAAACAAAGTGCTATGCCACAAGGTGTGACAGCCAGCACTTAGCAGTTGAGGCATTCCAACAGCATCAGATGTAGATACCACAAAAAAGTATCTCTCACTTGAACGGAGGCAGAGAAAATTACAGGCCTTGTCTACAGCAGCATATAGTTACACAATAATCTTAAACAGTGGTTGAATACCACATAGCGGATATATAAAAATAAAAAACACTATATTCAAGAGAAAGCATGATTTACAGACAGTTAAAAGTAAGTTACTTGACTTTAAATGTTTTCTGTTCTGTATTGTACCAAAAACTTTGACCAGACAAACAGATGTTAGACCAGAGACACAAAATGCTTTTTTATTGCCTCATACAATATTGTACACTTGTTTTGAAAAATGATGTGTTGTAAAATATTATTTGTATTTCTTTTCATCTTGGTAGTTGTCATCATGAAATAGGAATGCACTTATGACCACTATAACAACTCTAATGGTTGTGTTAGAGGCAGTGTTAGTACATGTATATGCTAAAGGGGACACCATATTAATTCTTGATAACTTATGCTGCCTGAAGTGGAAACGGATTATTTTCAAAGTGCTCAGTCATTGAATCAGCAAGTGCACAACAGGTTGTATTGTGTTCTTCTGCTGGGTTTATTTCCCCATGTGCATGTGCTTGTGTGCATAGCAGGCCACTACTATATCCACTCTGTTCTACTACATTGTAACTCCTTTCTGTTTACTGACTCATTATCTGCAGTGTATGCTAGCACACGATATTAACTGGCTTAGAATGATGGCATGTCCTATACTTTATTATGTTACACATTATAAACAGACAAATAAATCGCATACCGTTATTTTCCAAGTGCAGTGCTTATTGGGTGGGTAGTAGTTGGGAAAGCCTTCACTGCCAATATACCCATAATCACCCGAGTGTTCTCCTCCACATAAGAAAACAGGTCTGGAAAACAAAACAGATTGAAATGAACATCAAATGATAGATTTTAGCAGCTGGATATGTAAAGTAAGCTCTTTTTCTACATACCATGATAAAAAATTTAACCTCAATGCTCAACCCTCCACCCACCAAAAAAAATAATCCATTTGCTTCCTTGCCGTATGTATATCACAATAAGTCATTCATTCTGTCTCTTGGATGATGTTAATATATTTACATGTACATGCCATCCTCAACTAGATAATGGCCTCAGTTTTAACAAAGACATTAGGGTGTTTTGTAGCTCCTGGATATAACTCAGTGGTATTCCTTTCTGAAATTAAGAGATCCCCCCATCCACTGCAAGGAATGTCTGAGGATTTCTTAATTTTCCTAAAAGAACAAACTGTCCCTTTAGGACATGAAGTCTAACTCATAAACCGATAAAGAAAATCATATATATTGAACAGTGAGCGCTACCATGCATAGTTCTGCCCACTTCTGCTTCTCTTTTGCTTAAAACACTTATTTATATTAACTACTCAGCCTTCATTTTCGATGAGGTGACACAGAGGCATTAGTCTGGTGATGTAATTGGCTTGCCAAAACAACTATAGTATAGAGGTTGTTCCCTTCGCAAAACTACTTGGGGTTACTTTTGATGAACACCTAAAATTTGACACTCAAATCCAGCAAAACATGAAGAAAACCCATATAAAACTTGGTATGCTATACTGAAACATCCACTTTCTCTCTCCTTCCACCAGACAAACTCTCACCACTACCTGTCTACTTCCCTCACTAATGTATGATGCTCCTCTACTAACAAACATCTGCCTCTCTCCTCCGAATTGGAAGTCTGTTATAATAAGATTTCTAAATTTGCAACCAATGCCAAATTCTCGTCCCATCATTGTACTGCCCTTCATTTGTTAAATTGGCTTGAACTCTCCAACCATCTAGGCTATCTCCAAATTACTACAGCCCACAGACTAATTTTTCAACCTACTTAGTGCCCAGCACTAACCAACATCCTTCAACCTTACACCACTCAGAGAACTCTAAGATCTACTCACCAAAACCTAAACACAGTCATCAAACCCTGTCATCCTGCTGGTCGGCTTCTTCTATCCTTTTCCTTAGCTAAAAAATGGAATTCTCTTCCTTCCTCTCTAAGGACTTGTGAAAACTATGAAAACTTTAAAACTCAGCTACATTCCTACCTTTCCTCTAACAGGAAATGCAACTGTACTCTCCCCACCTAGCCTAATAATCAATCCACCCCTTAAACTCCTGACTATCTCGGAGTACAAGCTAAACTAGCATAAATGTACATATTGTAAATAACATAATTGCACGTATTATAAATAACCCATCCCACCTTTTTTTTCTCTCTTTTCCTTCTAAGTCTTTATTCTCCCGTTCAATTAAGTTACCACTGCCATCCTAAATATTTAGGTACTATGTGACCAAAGAAATTATTCCTGTTCTCTAGCATGGAATGGAATTGTAATTGTCTCTTTTTTACTATGATTGTATATGTAACTAAACTATGTAATGCGGAGCTTTTCTCCACTGAGAACGGGCTCCCTGAGCCCAGTGGACCTCCCCGGTCATCAAACTGGAAATAAATAAATAAATAAATGCAGCTGGAGGCTGTGGGGTAAAACTTCCCAAATACAGGTTATTAGTGGGTAAACAACCTAGGAAAGTTTTGACTAAATTAGGTAACTGATCAAAGAGAACTATAGTACATTGCTCAGAGGGGTGGATTTTTGAATGTGCAGCCAGTCATTAAGACTAGTTTTAAAGGTGACACTGTCTGGTAACCAAGGGTAGTCTAATTTGTATGTAAGGAATACATTGGATCAGATATCTATCATGCCAACAGGTCTTGTTTATGTTATGATGAAGACAGGGATCTTTGGAGCTGGAATTCAGTCTTCTGGAAGTAAAGAAGGTCAAGTAGAACAAGACCTTTCACAGCATATATAGGCCATTACAAAGACACCTGTATGAGATTAGGTAAAGTGATAGTGCTGTTAATCTAACAGAATAGCATAAGGAGCTTAGTCTTGTGTTCTTGACGAATCACTGGGGCCTTTCAAGTTAAACAAGGCATTAAGAGAGGTACATGTTGAAGGGAGCATCATTTTATATGCTATACTGGGAAATTATGACTTAGTTAGATCTGGAGGATATGCAGTTAGAGATTAGTTGAGCAAAGTAAAGGGATGTCCTTACTATGATGAATACATGGCAGTTATTCTCAATGAATGCATCTAGATTTCTAATTACTATATTGATTTTAATGGGGGAAAATGTATGCGAAACACATTTAGATAGTATTGTTTCCAAAATGAAAATATTCTACATTTCTTGGCCTTGAGCTTGAGCCCATGGTCAGCATACCACATGTCTGCATAGTCAATCCTTTCTTGGAGGACCTGAGTGCCTGCGGGGAAGTAAATGGTGCCCAGTTTGTAGTCATCAGCAGACATGGTTAGCCATAGACCTTTGCATCCACCGTCACTCTAGAGAAATAGATGGCAAACAGGAGGGGGCCAGGACTGTGCTTTACGGTACACCATTAGTGACATTTCATTTTAATACAAGAGGTATGAGCTACTTTCACTGTATGTGCTCATTGGTGAGTTAGCTGGCAATCGAGTGAACAGTTGAAGGATTAATACTTAGATGGGTGAGCCTGTCAATAGTACTGGTAAAGGGAATTGCACTAAAGCATACCTCTCAACCTCTTAGAGCAAAACATTTGGACAAAGCCTAAAATGATGGGGGGACAAATAGGGACAGATTTTAAATATTGCCCTTACAAACTTAGAAAGTTGATAGAATAATAGGTTTTGCATTAGCATGAATTTTCCAAAGGATGTAGAGTCTTAAACTCAAATGTTTGTCATTACTTAATGACTTCAATCCTCAGCTGTTTGCCAGAAAGGGACAGATTTTAGGTGGAGCACACCAAAAATATAAGGCAAAAATCTGGACATTCTGCAAAAACCTGTACAATTGAGAGGTATGCACTAAAGGCATTTGCTAGGTCCAGATGAGCAGTGTGCCCAGATTTACCCTTGTCTGTGGCCTCAATAACTCTTTGAAATAATCCTCTTGATTCAGTAGACAGGCTCTACTCTTCATGAAATCAATTGAATTATGGTTAAGGGATCATACAGCACCAATGTCATTATTTCATTATTTTAAGTTCTGCTATGATGCACTCCATAATCTTGCAAATTATACTGGTGAGACTAATAGATATACTCCCAAGATCTGTGTTGGGGATGTCTTTCTGTACTGGTCCCACTATGATAGTTCTTCAGACATGTGGTATTAAAATAAGTGGAGAGGCTAAGGCTGAAAAGATTCAGAAGAAGTTTAGCAAAGCTGTGTTTGGCAGCTCAGAAAGAGTTGAGCAAAGTTGTGTTTAGCATTGACAAGGAGACTGCCATCTATGTTTCCAGGCCCATTCCACTGATGTTTTCAGTGCTGGAGACTGCTGATAGGATCTGATCTAAAATGATGATGGGGAGGTGTAAACTGGGGTGCAAGGTGACAATGCAGAGGTATATGGATGAAGTGAAATTAGAGCTGGATTTTTGTGGCTGGAATATTGATGGTGGCAACTGGATTCGAAATTGTGGTACCATTAGACAGTAGCATGATGTAGTACTGGGTATTACTTCTGAGTTTTCTGACTAGCTGGAAAAAAAAAGATTATGACTGTCTATGAAAAAGGTGCCAATGTTTAGTTCATAACTTGCCGTATACTGTCTAATAGTGCCTTTGAGGTATTTATTAACCAGTTTTAGATTTTTTTTTGTTATGAAGGGAACAGAGGGGTTCATTACAGAGACAACTATATTTACCTTAAGGTCTATTTCTGGGAAAATTCCTTGATAAGGTTTTGTTGTGGAATTTTCCACTATACTTGTGATGGGTAAGGACAGATGTATCAATACAACAGTTTAGATGTGAGCAGAATTCAGAGGTATATGTTGCTGCTTTGGCTGCAAACCAGCAGACAGCAGCTATTGATGATATCTGGTGGGAATGGCACTTTTGAATTTCTGGAGGTTATCAGTAAATATACACATATTAGCTGTAGAGTAGTCTCTGAGCACATTAGGGTTTGTAGGTATGTATAGATAAATCTAAGGGAGAAAATAACAGCCTAGTGGCCAGACTTGATTAGGAATGAGGTAATGTGTGATGGGGTACAGGCTAAGGTAATATTTGTAAGGGCAAGTTTAAGACGATTTACACTTCTAATGAGAGGACAATTTTGGGGTGTAAGGTTTGTCACTGGTAGCATAGGTTTGCCATTTAATGGGCAGATAAATTAAATCACTTAAGATTATTGTATTTGGTTTAATAGCTACAGACTCCAACTGATTTAAAGCATGTAACACAGTCAGCAAGGAACACTGACAAGGACCTACAATTAGCAATAATGTTATAATTAGTGTTGCTTAATGCCACCAGGATTTCCAAGAGTTCTAGGTTGCTATAATATTACATTTAGTGCAAGAGAATGGGAATCTGGATGAAGACAAAAATCCCTTCAGGTCATGGAAGGTCTAAATGAAAAATGTTAAACTTAGATCTAGAGGGAGTACTGTACAGCAAAAAAAAAAAAAAAAAAAAAAAAAAAATATATATATATATATATATATATATATATATATATGAACATGTATGCATGGGTTCAGAAGTCAGGATGGCCTTATGTTCAGGTATTTTTTTAGATTGCTTGATTAGACTCCTAGTGCCACCTTAATGACAGCTGGATTAGAATTTGCCACACTGAAATGTACAAAAGGCACTGTAGGAGAAGCACGTGTTCTTGCCAATATACAGTATCCCAGATGTCAGAGGTAAAGACCATTCTTGGTAAAGCATGCTGGCCTGTCTACCATTACCTGTCATGCTGACATATATGTGGGTACACTGGAATGGTGCCAGTTAATAAGCCAGATGGTAAAGTCAATTATTTTATCTTTGAACTGTGGCATCATTTTCAAATATGGCAAAATATTGCTTAAAGCAAGTGTTTTTCCTGTCCCTGATGCATGCACCTCTCCTAGGCTCGAGCATCTAAGATTTGTCTATTTCCATGTGGGAAACCACATGATCATATTCATGTTCGACTGGAATGATCTAACATCATGGATTCTGGTGCCAGAGGTACAGCTAAGTGTCATCCTATCTTTGTCTGGCCTGGTGAAAGGAGTGTCTGTGTGCCTGGCAACTGAGTCACCTCTGACTAGAATGTTACCACATGTGGCTGCAGGCACCAAAGACTTTAAGGATGTGGCCTTGCATGGCACTTGCTGAGAATGGGAGGAGTGGCTGCAGATGTGGGTGCAGTAATAGGAATATTACTATGTGGCTCCAAGTTTTACTAAAGTTGTGTCTAGCATGTTTAGGTAATGAGTTCTTTAAATCCTCAAGGTAAGTGAGTTTAGGGTTAGGTTGCTGTCAGGTGGCTGTGTCATGTTTACCAACACGTTTGTAGTAAGAGATTTGCCTCCAGGTTTAGTATTTGTGTCTCTCACAAATGATTTTTATGTGTTAAGACCAAAGGGCTGACTGTGAACAAGACGGAATTGCCACAGAAGACACTAGAGCTAACTGTAGTGTTATGGTGTCAGTGACAAGTGAGCAGACAGCTGTTATGAAAATGGGATTTGGAGTAACTAGGGATGAGTAAAGAGGTGTATGATATTTAGATAATATACACACATTGCAACATTGTAGGATACCCACTGTAAGGTACTCACAAGGATACCCACAGTAACACAATCCATAGAAAGGCACCCAAAATTATGGCCAGAACAAAAATGTAAAACACTTAAAACACCTACAAAAATTCCCAGCCCAAAAGGGAAACAACTTGCCACTGACTGATAGTGTGATCCAAGGATATTAACTTAAAGGAACAATTCATAGTGAAAATCTAAAAAAATAAAGCATTAATGAATGCAAAAGCAGCCTACCCATTCCTTCTCCTCAATACAGACATGCAATGCCAGAACCAAATATATCACCACCAAGTTAAAAACAAGTAATAAGTGAATAAATTCTCATAAATAAAAAAAATGTAAACAATGCCTGTTAAAATGAAGACTGCAGGTGACCATAATGCCCCATAAATAGCAATCTTGAACTTAATATATGTAAGTCCAGCTTTTCAGTTATTTGGTCTCCATATTATGGGTCTCTTCATTCTGAGTCCTGATATTTCAAAAGATTTCCCCATCTCAATTTTCCTTCAAATACTAATAAACAATAAACCTAACTGTACCAGCACTACTCTCATAATGGCAGCTTAACTCATATTAAAATAAAAGAACATCAAAACCATTTCCTCCTCAAAAATCACAGTGACAATCAATCAATTAAAAAATCATTCAAAGATTGCCTAAAAATACCAGAAATAACAATATCTTGTAAATAAGACACAAAGAAAACAGCTGACTATTGCAATTTCTGAAAAAAAAAAAAAAACTGTCAAATTATATATTGAAAAAAAGGATGTGGGTGATGAAGCCAGTGCATTTCTTTGTGCCGGTCCCAAGCCCGGATAAATGGGGAGGGTTGCATCAGGAAGGGCATCCGGCGTAAAAATTCTGCCACATCACTTATGGCACAAAAATTTCATTTTTCCATACCGGATCGGTCGAGGCCCGGGGTTAACAACGACCGCCACCAGTACTGTTATCCAACAGGGTGCTGGTGGAAATTGGGCTACTGTTGGCTGAAGGAGAAGAGGAGGGCAAAGGCATGCCTGAAGGCAGGAAGAGAGGAGGAAGGTTAGGAGTGTAGCAGTGAGGCTAGGAACTTTGAATGTTGGCAGTATGACTGGTATAGGAAGAGAGCTAGCTGATATGATGGAGAGAAGGAAGGTTGATATATTGTGCGTGCAAGAGACCAGATGGAAGGGAAGTAAGGCCAGGTGTTTAGGAAATGGGTTCAAATTGTTCTATCATGGTGTGGATGGCAGGAGAAATGGGGTAGGGGTTATACTAAAGGAACAATATGCCAAGAGTGTTTTAGACGTGAAGAGAGTGTCTGACAGAGTGATGTTTATGAAGCTCGAAATTGATGGTGTAATGATGAATGTTGTTAGTGCATATGCTCCACAAGTTGGGTGTGCGATGGATGAGAAAGAGAAATTTTGGAGTGAGTTGGATGAAGTTGTGGTGAGTGTACCCAAGGGTGAGAGACTAGTGATTGGAGCAGACTTTAATGGGCATGTTGGTGAAGTGAACAGAGGGGATGAGGAAGTGATGGTTAGGTATGGTGTTAAGGAGAGGAATGCAGAAGGTCAGGTGATTGTGGATTTTGCGAAAAGGATGGGCATGGTTGTGGTGAATACGTATTTTAAGAAGAGGGAGGAGCATTGGGTGATGTACAAGAGTGGAGGAAGATGCACACAGGTGGATTATATCCTATGTAGGAGGGCCAGTCTGAAGGAGATTGGAGACTGTAAAGTGGTGGCAGGGGAAAGTGTAGTTAAGCAGCATAGAATGGTGGTCTGTAGGATGACGTTGGTGATCAAGAAGAGGAGGAGGAATGTGAAAGCAGTGCCAATGATTAAATAATGGAAGTTAAAAAAGGGTGATTGTGAAGTGGAGTTTAGGGAAGAGTTAAGACAGGCACTGGGAGGCAGTGGAGAGTTACCGAATAGCTGGGTAACTACAGCAGAACTAGTAAGGGAGACTGCTAGAAAGGTGCTTGGTGTGACATCTGGACAGAGGAAGGAGGACAAGGAGACCTGGTGGTGGAATGAGGAAGTACAGGAGAGTATACAGAGGAAGAGGCTGGTGAAGAAGAAGTGGGATTGTCAAAGAGATGAAGAAAGTAGACATGAGTATAAGGAGATGAGGCACATGGCAAAGAGAGAGGTGGCGAAAGCTAAGGATAAGGCGTATGGAGAGTTGTATGAGAGATTGGACACTAAAGAGGGAGAAAAGGACCTGTACCAATTGGCTAGACAGAGGGACAGAGCTGGGAAAGATGTGCAGCAAGTAAGGGTGATAAAGGATAGTGAGGGAAAGGTACTCACAAGAGAGGAGAGTGTGTTGAGTAGATGGAAAGAGCATTTTGAGAGGCTGATGAATGAAGAGAATGAGAGAGAGAGAGAGAAGGTTGGATGATGTGGGGATAGTGAATCAGGAAGTGAAACAGATTAGCAAGGAAGAAGTAAGGACAACTATGAAGAGGATGAAGAATGGAAAGGCTGTTGGCCCAGATGACATACCAATGGAAGCATGGAGGTGCTTAGGAGAAATGGCAGTGGAATTTTTAACAAGATTGTTTAATGAAATTTTGGAAAGTCAGAGGATGCCTGAGGAGTGGAGAAAAAGTGTTTTGGTACCTATCTTTAAGAGTAAGGGTGATGTGCAGAGCTGCAGTAACTACAGAGGGATAAAATTGATCAGTCACAGCTTGAAGTTATGGGAAAGAGTAGTAGAATGTAGGTTAAGAAGGGAGGTGATGATTAGTGATCAGCAGTATGGTTTCATGCCAGGAAAGAGCACTACAGATGCAATGTTTGCTCTGAGAGTGTTATTGGAGAAATACAGAGAAGGTCAGAAGGAGTTGCAATGTGTCTTTGTAGACTTGGAGAAAGCATTTGACAGGGTGCCTAGAGAAAAGTTGTGGTATTGTATGAGGAAGTCGGGAGTGGCAGAGAAGTATGTAAGAGTGGTACAGGAAATGTACGAGGGTAGTGTGACAGTGGTGAGGACTGCAGTGGGAGTGACAGATCCGTTTAAGGTGGAGGTGGGATTACATCAAGGATCAGCTCTGAGTCCTTTCTTATTTGCAGTGGTGATGGACAGGTTGACAGATGAGATCAGACAGGAGGCCCCGTGGACTATGATGTTTACAGATGGCATTGTGATCTGTAGTGAGAGTAGGAATCAGGTTGAGGAGACTCTGGAGAGGTGGAGATATGCTCTAGAGAGCAGAGGAATGAAGGTCAGCAGGGCTAAGACAGAATATATGTGTGTAAATGAGAGGGAGGGTAGAGGAATGGTGAGGATGCAGGGAGTAGAGTTGGTAAAGGTGGACGAGTTTAAGTACTTGGGATCAACAGTTCAGAGTAATGGTGAATGTGGAAGAGAGGTGAAGAAGAGAGTACAGGCAGGGTGGAATGGGTGGAGAAGAGTGTCAGGAGTGATTTGTGACAGACTGGTACCAGTAAGAGTGAAAGGGAAGGTCTACAAGAGGGTAGTGAGACCAGCTATGTTATATGGGTTGGAGACAGTGGCATTGACAAAAAGACAGGGGTCAGAGCTGGACGTGGCAGAGTTAAAGATGTTAAGATTTGCATTCGGTGTGACTAGGATGGATAGGATTAGGAATCAGTATATTAGAGGGTCAGCTCATGTTGGACAGTTTGGAGACAAAGCAAGAGAGATGAGATTGCGTTGGTTTGGACATGTGCTGAGGAGGGATGATGGGTATATTGGGAAAAAGATGCTAAGGATGGAGCTGCCAGGTAAGAGGAAAAGAGGAACGCCTAAGATAAGGTTTATGGACTTGGTGAGAGAGGACATGCAGGCATTTGGTGTGACAGAGCAAGATGCAGAGGATAGGAATAAATGGAAAGAGATGATCTGCTGTGCGACCCCTAATGGGAAAAGCCGAAAGATGATGATGATGATGATGGTGATGAAGTATTAGATAAATGAAATATCTTCAATTGTTGGATTATATAATGCATTCCACTGAAACACACACACACACACACACACACACACACACACACACACACACACACACACACACACACACACACACACACACACACACACGGAATATATCTTTTAGCTTGTATTGCCAGCCTGAAGCAGGGTTTACTTTTCTGGCTTATCCTTGTATACTTAAGGCCATTTTCTTCTCTGTATCTTGTTTAATATTGTTGTTGCCTTCAGTAAGTAACTCTGCAGGTTTACAGAGTCACATGTGGCAGGAGAACTGTCCACAAAATGTACTATGCACTGTAGTAACAAATAAATAACATGTACAAAGAAACATATGAGCACATATGGGTGTGCTTTATAAACTGCTATTAATATCCCGGGCTCTGTGTTAAGTCCTAAGGCTGCTTGTTATGCTTGCTATACAGTGTTGCTTACTCTCAGTTTTGTTTTAGTCTGGGTTAAAAATCCAGTCTAACACAAAGATGACTAGTTCTTGATGTGGGGACCATTACAGCCCTGACAGAGGAATTGAGATAAAGTTATACAGAGCTCTTGTGGCTTCTGACATTAAGCCACTTCCTTTGATTTTTGAGTGGTGTTGTTTTGTACTGACCACCCACATGCTAAATTCCATTGTCAGATTTGAAAAGATGCATGCATTTGCTTAGCTACTGGTTTGCCTGACCAGTCAAAAACCTATTGAGTAGGTTAGATACGTTAATCAGCTTGAATCCTTAGCAGCTGTTACAGACACCTGTAATTTTTTACCTGACCTGTACAACAAATGAGCCATCTTCCTAGCTGTTACAACCAAACTTGGGCAAGTATTCTGCATTTCATATGCAGATACACAAATGCATATTTGTGTGTATGTTTCTTACTTAATGCAGGTCTGAGTTCCATTTTTCTTAAGACTGCCATTTATAGTGTAAACTCTTCAGTGCTGGCTTAACTCTCTAGCGTTTGCCACATCTGCATGTGTGATATCAGTTTACAAAGCAGAATGAGATTTTTTTTCAACTTTGAATGAACTAGACACAGTTTATATGACATTCCCTTTAATGAAGTACACAGGAAATGATAATTTCAGGCTATGCACATGATTGTTGTTCTAGTGGGCTGATAAAACCTTTAGTTCTTTTCTTCTCTTCAGTAGCTTGAACAGCTGCGGCCTCTTAATCCACCGCTACCCCTTAATTTCATTTTAGTGCTCACAATGTCAGAATCATTCCTATCACCATTAAGTCAGCCTTTTTTTCTTTGTGTGGAACACAATGTTAGAATTTTCCATTCCCCAGCCCACTTCTTCCTTGCTTACTTACCTTCTCTGTCTGCATTATTGTGAAGGGAGGTGGAATTAGTCTGTCTAGGCCTGCCAAGTTCACATAATGCATAATTATTTATGCTTTTAATGCTTTATCCCCACTGAGGTTATTTCAGGGCTTTTTGTTAAATGGAAACTTTGTAGATGATCTGATGAGCAGTCAACACTTCCTATGCATTTCAGGTGGCGGCAACAATCCTGGCTACCGCTCGACTGTGGCAAAATAAATTTTGTTATGCTTCTAAAGCATTTAAAACTAACTTAAATATATATTTTTTTATAATACGCAAGCACAATGTACTCAGTATATTAAATAAGCATTACTGTGTACAGGATTCCCACTTCCATATAGCTATCAGCTGTCAAAAATCTTGAAATATGACTTCACACTTTTATGACATAGAAGCTTTCTGGGAACTTTAGAGGCTCAGTTATGTTGTGAAAACTGAACAAGTCCCACGTGTATACTTTACCTAATAAAATGCGGAGTAATCAGATTTATGGCCTATGGCATTCTGATTCCTTCAAACCTTTTTTGAGTTTTACTCTTAAATTCAGAGAGAATAAAACCCTCCTTTTTGGAGAGTATGCTACCTCTGCAGACTGTCTGTTCAGTAAGAACTACATTTTATATAGAAGAATTGTAAACTGATTAATGAAAGTTCTATGTTTTTCCTCCCAAAAGCTCAGAAGTCATTCCTTGCCTGCACCTTTCCTTTTCTTGTATTGCTTCTAATTGGTTATCTGTTTATTATTTTCTAACTAGGTAAAATGCACTGGTTTCATGAGTGACCAGAGAACTTTGATCTGGTTAAATTACTTGTTCATTCACGCATCATGCAACTGAAGGCTGTAGACATATGAAAAAATATTTAGGAAAAGGATGCAAGGATGCAAGTCAGACATCATTTTGTAAACTGCACAGCCCATTTAATGGTATCCACAGCTCTGCAATACCTTGATGGGGATGCTTGGAGCACCTGGAAGCGAAAAGTCATCAAAACAATATGAACACTCAGGGATGCAGGGGTACAGTACAGGATAATAAACGTGAAAGCATTCCTTCCATTGTACATCTGTATCTGCTTGTATATCGGGTTTTCATGTTGACTGGATGGTAGTTTCTACAACTGGATTTCTGAGTGTTCCTGTCAAGGTGTTGTTAAGTGATGGGTGGTGGTCAGGGGACTGTATGATGAGATGATCACCAACCCACAGCTTTGGATACATCAGAATGCATCACACAAAATGCAACCTATGTGGCCCAGCCAGATAATGTCACTTCAGAGAAAAAATGCGCAGTCAACCTCCTCTGGCTAAGGCATGGTGACAACCAACATTTACCTTAGCATCTCGCTAAGATGATAGTCTGAATTATATTCTCATGTTTTCAAAGCCATATGTGGCCACGGGAGCTAGAAATGTTGAGGTATGAATGCATGTTTGTTCAGCGGACAGTGGAGTGAGTTTTAAAATGTCATCAATGCAGACAATCAAAATATATTTTACAGAGACTCTGAAGGGCTGTCATAGACTGTCCATTATAGTGCTTTTTATACTACTAACAGAATACAGGGATTAGGCTTTGAGGCACTTTTGCATAGGACATGTTATTTACTCCCTGTATTCTTTTAGTGAGGAACCTCTGTGGATGTTTCAAATGTTGGATGTACCTAGTTAGGTAAATACAAAAAAGGGCATTGTACTCAATGATATGTCGATGAATGCTAAATATGGAACAATGATCTCCTTGGACCTAGATGCCATACCTTTGTTTATAAGTTGCACAGCATAAAATGATTTCTTCACTACCACATACACATATGATGTACAATGGCTTGATTACTGTGTGTTTGTGTCCTCAAGTCCCTAACTACTGGGCAAACTTTTAGGGGTGTATTATCAATATGATAGTTACCAGGGATAGATGATTTTCCAAAGGAGACTGTTATGGATTTCTTGGCATTTAGTTGTAGTCCATGGCTCTGACACAAGTTATTTTTCTGTTTTGGCCCTTCCTGAAGAACATTAGTGTCAGTAAGGGATTCTGTGACTGTTCCTAATTTGTAATCATCTACAAATTTAGTCAACCAGAGGCCCTTGCAATTGGCCTTGATTTCAGAGAAGTAGATGGCAAAAGGAAGTGGTAGCAAGACTGATCCTTGAGGGACTTTGCTGGTTACTTGCTTCTTTGTAGAGGCGGACTCCCCAGTTCTAACTTCCTGGGTCCTGTCTATGAGCCAGTGGGTTATCCTCTGGGTGACATAAGGGTTTATATCAAACTTCTTTAGTTTTTCAACAATGCCTGAGTGTGGTATTGTGACAAATGCCTTGGCCAGGTCAAGGTAGATGGTGTGAAGTATTTTGCCCTTGCCTATTGCTTTGGTGACCTTTTTAAAGAAGTCCACTAGGTTGAATAGGCATAACCTGCCCTTGAAACAAAACTGAGCTGAGTCCGGTGTCTGTATGTTTCCTATGTCATAATTTATTATTTCCATGATAATTCTTTCCATGGCTTTGAATATGAGACTAGTGAGACTTACGGTCCATAGTTTTCAGGGTCTATAGATGGCCCACCTTTGTGAAGAGGGGTGATGGTTGCTGTTTTCCATCAGTGAAGCACAAAGCCTGTTAGGTGACTATGGGTAAATAGCAATTGCAGAGGGCCTGATAGGTCATGTTTCATGCTATTTTAAAGGTGAGGTGGGATATTGTTGGGGGCCATTGATGTATTGTTCCAGGTATTAGAGACAGCATTGAAGACCTGTTCCCTAGTCATAGTAGGGGAAGTTATATCTGATACCTTTCTACTGGGGAACTTCAATAAACTGTCTGACCTACACCTGCCAATGGTCAGCATGACCAGTGCTTCCTTGACATAATAAATGTTAACTCTGTTTCAGAAATAGTTAACCATCCTACTATTGGCCCGAATATCCTGGATCTTGTCCTCACAAATATGGCCACTTCTTGCACATCTCCATATGCATCATCATGCCCTGTTAAATTATTCCCCTGTAAATATCTCTTTGTTTAGTGACTTCTCAAAAGCAAACCTTCTTCAGTTATTTGATGACTTAAATAAATTCCACTGTAATCCTCCCCTGACGGATCCTATTGCTACAGCTGCTACCTAGGCCTCTGACTTCTATTCACACTTAAATAGTTGTATTGATAAGGCAGTCCCTATCCATAACAAAAATAACAAGAAGTTTAAAAATAAACCTCTGTGATGGAATACCCATATAAATAAATTACATAAGAGAAAAAAAATGCTTAATGCTTATAAGAGGTCTCATTCTACCTACCTTAAGAGCACACTTAAGTGAACTAACAAAGGGCTTATGGAAACCATTAGGAAGCTCAAAGCTGAGTATGAACTTAAAATATCAACTAAAACCAAAAATAACTGCAAATCTTTCTTTAACTATGTTAGGAAGTTAAGACCTAATAACTAACAGTGTACAGAGCTAGTCTGCAATAATACTACACTCTCTGATCCAAAAGAAAGAGCTAATATCATAGATAACAAATTTAGAGCAAATGTTATGCTCACAGTTATAGCTATCCCACAGTTTCCACAATCCCAGCCACCTCCTTTAATTACTATGGAACAGGTTCACTCAGCCCTTTCGAAAACTAAGAATACTTCATCCATGGGCCCTGACAACATACTCAGTTGCCTGATTATCAGTGCCAAATAAGGCCTTTCTGAACTCCTACTTAAACTCTTCAATCTAAGCCACTCCACTGGTAAGTTTTCAGAAGCCTGGAAAACAGCTATTGTAAAGCCATTACACAGAATGGGCCAACCACAGACCCTGGTAACTGCAGACCCATTAATCTCACTAGCCTCATGTGTAAAGCTATGGAGTGAATTATATCAGACTTCATTAATCTAGACATTGAACATCTCTTTTCCTGGTCTCTCATCAGTTTGGCTTTAGCAAAGGAATGTCCTGCCTCTTTAACCTGAGTAGTTAATTTGAAAAAGTAACTGAAGCAGTGGATAGTGGTTATGCGGTTCATACAGTATATCTAGACCTGGCCAAGACCTTTGACACTATTTCCCATGCAAGCATTTTTGATAGACTTGTAAATCTGAATATAAATCCTTATATGGTGCGATGGATAGCTAACTGGGTGTCTGACAGAACCCATGTGGTTAGAGTAGGAGGTGCCACTTCTGAAAGCAAAACTGTTGCTAGTGGTGTACCACAGGGCTCAGTTTTGGGTCCTCTCCTATTTAGCATATGTTTCAGAGACCTTCGGGCCAGCACGTCTGGCCTATGGTTAATTTTACAGATGACTGTAAATCGGGTGCTGTTATTTGATCTTGAATAGATTCACAATTGCTCCAGCATGGCTTAAGCCATGTTAACAAATGGTGCAAGGAAAATGGTCTCAAAGTAAATGTAAAAAAATGTAGCATAGTTTATTTTGGTAAACAAAACAGTTTCCTTCACTGTGTAGGAGATTCACTCAGAGTTGGATCGAGGACTGGGGGAACTAGGCAGTTGCCTAGGGCCTACTGTCTTGGGGGCCCCACTGGGGGCTGCCCCAACTTTTAATTTTTAATTAAAAACAAAATGTACACAATTTTTTCTTTAAGTCTCATGCATTGCTGTGCGTGCATCCTGACATAGGATGTACTTACAGCAACATGTGAGAATTAAATGCACTTTAGATAAGGCTGCTTCTCTTGCTTCACACAGAGAGCTTGGACCTATAACTCAGGAGCTCCACCACACTGCTTTGCTCACACAGCTAGGCTGCACAGGGAGACCATTCCAGGTACTGTACGCACGGCTGCATAGTGTGTGTAAAATATACTAGTTATGAATGGCAGGTTGGTTAATTAGCTCATTCAGGCTCAGTTATTATATCTTGGTTACAGATGAAAAGAGCCTTACTCCTCTACACTAACTATCGGATTATCAGAGTTGAATGGAATGTCTTAAAATGGGTACTTTTTGTCTTTTATTGGTTTATTGGTTCTTACATTTTGTTTCACTGCTTAATGGAAAAAATCTTGAAAACTACAAGGTTGAATTGTGAGCTTCAGTGCATTTTCAAGGAATGTGAGTTTCAGGTGAATAGAAGTTTACTGTTGCTTAATCTGTTTTCAGTATACAACTGTTTTGATTGGCAAATCGCCGTCAGTGTTTTTGCTATAAAATTTTAAAGCAGTGTTAGTAGCACAAGAGGAAGCATACTAGTCTTTAGTGCAGAAGGCTGTGGGTTCTACTCCTACCTCGTGTGGATGGGTTGTTGATACTGCAGTGCACTTTAAGGGGGAGCGGTAGTGTTGCAGTCCTGATTATGTTCTCCTTTGGATGAGATGTTGAAGCCCCATCTGCCTGTGTTAATGGTATATGCTGTGAGATCTTTTACATCTACCTGAGCTATGAAACAATGTAGGGGGAAAGTTCCTCAATACCCTAGCCAAATTTCTGCTACTAGTATAAATGCCAACAAGGGTCATCCCTGAAAAGACATTACTAGCCTAGTGGGACTAATCTGGTTAACAAAGGATATTTAAATTAAAAGTTTTAATTTAAATCCATATCTCTAACTTCATTTTGAAAGTAAAGAAGACAATAGTGTGCCCATTGATAGTTTTCAGCAGTGTTTATGGCAACTGGGGGGAGAAAGATGAGTATTGGCACACCAGAATGGCTGTGGAAGGGGGCTCTAGTCCATTCCCCTGCCTAGGGTCCTATTTGACTATGATCTGGCTCTGGAACCACCCTTCCAATCAGACACTGTTGTAAGGGATCTAGGCACTCTTGTTGATAATTCCTTATCATTTGACCATTATGCCTCCAAAGTAGTTCATAGAGCCTTTTATCTGGCCTATCTAATTTTCAAAGGCATCCCCACTAGGTCTTCATTCCCTTTTACACATATCTTATCAGACCAAGTATTGAATATAATGCACTTTTTGACATGCATTTATCTAAACATATCGCACAACTTGAGAGACCTCAGACCTTGGTAGTCAGGGGAGACTGGCAGCACTGTCTCTGTACTCAGTCTGTTATAGACTCCTCCATGGAGATCTATTTCTAGCCTTTTGAGCCATGAAAGATTCAAGCTTATTTGATCTCCTGTTCCTAAGTAGGACTAATAGTACATCAAATACTTGATTAAAGGAACTAAACCTTCATCAGAAGATAAATAAGACATATTAGCATGATAGATTCATATCCCAATGTATCTATCACCTCTGGAACAAACGTCCTGTACATAGAAGGAGAGTGGCACCCTAGCAACATTCATGTTAAACCCGGATAATTGGATGGGTAGCTTCAAATTCTGTCACAGTCTATCTATCTTGCACTCTTTGAGGCTAGATGAAAAATTTGAATAGTTTTTTTGGCTAGGCTTGAAATGTTCTGCAGACTGATTGCCTAGTACTTGCCCACGAACCTATGATATTTCCTGAGGGGAGGCAGGAGGTAGGGGTGGGGAGAGGGGTAATGTTAGATCTGAATTTGTCTACCTGTTGATTTGCTATATCTTCTAGCTCAGTATAGGTGGCTCGATTAAAGATGAGCTCTGCACTTAATTGTGTATTGCCTTTGAGGTTGCAGACATAGCTAAAGAATGCCTTGTGGTTGTCCTTGGGCTTGGAGGCTAAATTCACCTCAAATTTGGCTTTCGTAGACTTTATTTTTCCTCTGAGTTGTTTGTTCATTTTGATGAGATTGTTTTTATCCTTCTGGGAGCTGTATCTCCTATTTTTTGCCATGATTTTCTTTCTTCTGTTATACATTTTATTCATGTTGTGATTCCACTTGGGTGGCTTGTTTCTGAGTTAGTTCTGCATCTATTCCTGATTGGTAGAGCTGCCTCTATGCAGCTATTAACATGTTTGCATAGGGTTTGTGTGAACGATTCTGCATAGGCAATGGTGTTCTCAGAGTTTAGGGTGGCTTGAAATTTGCCAGGTCATCACTTACTTGTAGGAAATTAGCCTTAGAGTAGTACCTGAACATTCCAGTGTTAGCTGGGTCTCCAGGTTTTATTTTCACTTCAAAATAGACCTTTTTGTGGTCTGACCTCACCAGAGAGGACATTACACTTGGGGGTGTGCAGCTCTCCCCATATTAATGAGGACCAGATCCAGTATGTTTTCACCCCCAGTAAGTGTATTGGCAATCTGGTCCAGGGAGTTTGTGTTTACAAAATCCTGTAATCACTGTGCCTACACATTTGGTGTTGTATATGATTCCCGGTTAATAGTGGGATAATTAAAGTTGCCTATGAATATGGCATTGGGTTGGATGGTGAGTGCTTTCATTAAGCTTAAATATGTGTTATGGTTTCCTGGGTCATTGAGGGGGACCTGTAGCTTGCAAGGAAGTGTATGGGATTTTGCTTATGGTGATTTGAACATGGAAAAGCTGAAGTGCATTGTCCTGTTTTATCAGCCTTGAGGTATATTTATCTTTGATGTAAACTGAGACTCCTGCATTAATTGGTTATTTATTTTTTATTTTATGCACTTGTTAACCAGGTAAGCCCACGAGAAACAAAAGTTTCCTTTTACAAGGTGAGTTGGCAACTCAGGAGCACTGTCTAGTTAAGTGACTTGCTCAGAGGTGCAGAGCAGGCAAATGAAGGTAGAAGGAATCAAACACTGTATCTTGGGTACAGAAGCAGCTTGTTAACATCCCAGAGCTGTATAAAATGCACTGTTATTAAGGGTGAATTGTGTATACAGAAAGACACATTAAAAGTGCAGTCTAGCACCTCTGTCCCTGATACTGGCTTTGTTTCCTGTGTCTCTTTCTTCAGTGAAATGTGCTTCGCCAATGGGCAAGCTCATTATTTTTCAAGTCTCTCTCTCTATCTCTGTCTCATCTGGAAATTTGCAGCTTGAATTGCTTGCAGAAGGAAACATTTTTCAAATATTTCTCTTATTTTTCACAGAGCAAATCAGTCTGTGCAAGCAGTGATATCTGTTTTTCATTAAACGTCTGTTAAGATGCTGCCCATAGCCTACTATATGATATAAGGTAAGAAGGGTTATTGACTATGCTCTGAGGTTATATCATGGAGCATGTGCAATGATGTGTCAATGTTTGCTTTTCATTTTTTTTTTTTTTTTTGCGTTGACTTTAGTAATGTTGACATTTGAATGTTTAGATCATTTAAAGCACACCTATATATATATATATATATAAATAAATAAATAAATATATATATATATCTATATGAAATAGTTACCATAGAGAAAATTACGGAAAAAAATGCTGTGAACATCTCCAATATGAAAGGCATTCATTTGGATATGTGATAGTGCTGTTCAAAGTTTGGACTGTATGCATTTGTACTGTGTTGACCTTTGCACTCTGTTTCTTACGAGCAGCTATTTGGGATTTATTTTATATCTGTACATATATCAATATATAAATATAAATATGTATATATATATATATATATATATATATATATATATTATGTATATATGTATATATATATATGTGTGTGTGTGTAGATATATATATATATATATATATATATGGTTCTACCTTACATAGTCGACAGTGCAGAACATCGACAACGCAATTGCGATCACCAGAAGATCGAAAATGCAGAAGACCGACGGATGAAAACACCGACGCTGAGGATACCGACATGAGAAAAGGTTGTGTAAGTATGCGGTAGTGACGGATGTTAGGGTGCGAGTAAGGTAAGTGTGGATATTGATGGTCTGTGGGGATAGGGGTGGGTTAAGTGAGTTAGGGTTAGGGCGCGGGTTAGGTAAGTGTGCGGTAGTGAAAGTCTTTGGGTTAGGGGCGGGTTAAGTGAGTTAGGGTTAGGGCGCGGGTTAGGTAAGTGTGCGATAGTGAAAGTCTTTGGGTTAGGGGCGGGTTAAGTGAGTTAGGGTTAGGGTGCGGGTTAGCTGAGTGTGCGATAGTGACGGACCTTAGGGTTAGGGTTTGGGTTAGGGTTGTAGATAGTTGTGTATGTGAGGTTTAGTGTGGGTTTGTAAGGATTTTGGTGTGCTTGTGTTGTGTGTGTGGTTTTTGGACAGGGGATGTGTTTTGTTTGTTGATTGTTGTTATTGTGCTGTGTGCAGCGTATGAGGTTTCGTGTTTGTGAACCGTCGGTTATTTCGTTGTCGGTCATGTGAGGTGTCGTGTTTATGCACTGTCGATTATGTGGTGTCGATGATTGCGTTGTCGGTGTTCTGCACTGTCGACTATGTAAGGTAGAACCATATATATATATATATACATACATACATACATATTTATACACACACACATACACACACACATATAAAATCCATATGTGTGTGAGAGTACTTGTGTGTGTGTGTGTGTGTGTGTGTGTGTGTGTGTGTGTGTGTGTGTGTGTGTGTGTGTGTGTGTGCGTATACATAATTTGGATCTGTCCACATGCAAACATATAGTGTGCACCATATGAACTATTGTGGTTATCCCAGGTTCCACACTCAATGGAAATATAGTATATCTGAAATAGACAGAATGGGTACAAGAAGAACAGGATGACATTAAATAAAGATCAATAAAGGTTTCATACATTTTACTGCTACTTGAATTGTACTAGAATGTACACCTCAAGTGGGTAAACACTTGCACGCATAAACACACACACACACACACACACACACACACACACACACACACACACACACACACACACACACACACACGCACACATATAAATATGGGTCCCTATCACTTACCGAATTTACACATGATCGAAACTCAAAAGAATGAGAAGAAAACAATGAACATTTAGAAGGATGAACATTCACAAAATCAAACTGCGTATCACAGAAACACTAGCTGCACTTTGTTTTTTGAAATACAGAGATCAGTCTACACTGTGGAAAAGAGTGAATTTCTTGATCCCCACTGTACCATGATCTCCATTCAGACACTTCCTGTTTCAAAAAACAAGGGCAGTTTGATTTTGTGAACGTTCGTGCTTCCAGACGTTCATTGTTATGGTCTCATTCTTTTAAGTTCCGTTCATGTGTAAATTCAGTAAAGTTATTGTAATACCTTTCCTTACTCAACCAGCACACATCATTGTGTCCCACTTGTAATCCATAACCTTGGTGATATTATTGTGAAACCAGGGGTAATTCCAGGCTAAGTTAAAATGTAATATATTTCTTTCACTTCTCTTATATTCATCTGTGATCAGAATGTTATTATCACAGCTTACAAATGTATAAAATTTGTATTTATGAATATAAAAGAAGAGGGAATGTCTTTTCAAGTGCATTGGCTCTCTAGACCTGCTGTGTTCTGTTGAGAATATAACAAAAAAGATGAAAGGCCAGGAACTGTCTTCCTTTTTTGTTGAAACTGCTGTAATCTCTAATGGACTTAATAACGTTCTTAATTAAGACACAAGGGTGGATTCAAAAGGAAGGAAACAGACTCGGATGTACATTAGCATTTCCATGCTTGCTATGACAATTAAAAACTGGTTTGACTATTTATATTTCTCCAAAGCCATTTGAGTGATACCCTGTGATAACCATTGGGGGCTGTTGAAAAACATTGTACACAGCTGTGTGTATTATGCTTTGCAAGAGGGAGTTGCTAAAAGAGACTGATGCTGTCTTGTCTGTGTGGCCCCGATTTTGAAAACTAATTATTGAGTTATTTGACTTATAATAGCTAGGATCAGCATTTCTATAGACAAAGTTAGTTAGAGAACTTAGATAGCTGGAGCTTAGCTGCTTTTCTGTATGAATACTATTTTTATTGCATTTTATTGTATTATTTTTTGTGTGTGTCTGTGTGCATGTGTGTGTGTGAATGGGTGTGTGCGTGCATGCGTGCGTGTGTGTGTTTGTGTGTGTGCCAGCCTTTGTTTATTTTAATCTGCATTTGCACTTTCTGTATTATTTAAGCAAAGATTTACCTTTAAGTTCATGGCTGGCTTTTTATTTATTTATTGTATGTAAGCACAGTTATTTATCTGAGAATATGGTAATACGTATTTACACTGTTGGATAACAAACTATGTGGCACGTCTCCCATTAGAATATTTAGGCCTAGTACTTGTGAAGAGATGTTAATCAGTGTGTTTACATTTTGCTTAATCAACAGTAGCCAAGTAATTGGAGGTCTACTCTGGCCCTAATTTAGAATGGTGGCAGTACTATCATGCCAGGAAGAAAACCGTGAGGAACTTCCTAATGGTTCCCCTAAGCTCTTTGTTAGTTTGCTTAAGCGTGCTGTTAAGGTACATACATACATACAAATGTTTCAAGCACGGGCATTAAAGCCCTTCTAGCTTGCCAATATGCCAAAACACTTGTTCCCATAATAAATGTCCAGGCTGTTGTTAAAAATATCTAAACTAGTACTTGCTTTAATGTAATTTGGTAGTCTGTTCCAAGCATCAGCTACTCTGTCAGAGAACCAATTAGTACACTTCTCATTCCTATAGAATCTTCTACATAGGATATCTGACGATTCTCCAGTACTTTTTGATAACCCCAAACATTCCCAGAAGTAGTTGTCCCTAAATGCCCTATATACCTGAATAAGATCTCCTCTTAAATATCTGTAAGAGACACTGTACAAGTTCAGATATTCTAGTATTTCATAATAACTTAGATTTTCACATCCATGGATGCCCTTAGTATATTTACGCTGTACGCGTTCCAGTTTATTCTTGCTTGTTTTCCTATAGGGTTTCCATATTGTTATTCCATACTCAAGTTTGGGTCTAATGTAACTAAGAAACAATGACTTCATTATGTTTGATTTCCTAGACTTTATAAATCTTTTTTATACAACCTATAGTTCTATAACTATCATTAGCCAATTGGTTGATATGATTAGAAAAACTCATAGCTGAATCTGTCCATATACCCAGGTCCTTAAATGAGTCTACAGTTTCAATCACTGTGTGCTATATTAAATATTCACCTTTCAGTTTATGTCTCCCAAATCTCATATGCTTAGTTTTTGATGTATGTATCAACATATTATTCTCCTGTGCCCAAATGGTCAATTTAGTCAAATTATTTTGCAGACATGCCTTATCTGTAACACTTGTAATCAGTTTGCTCAATTTCAGGTCGTCAGCATATAGACTGTAGAACACCTTAGATGAAAAAGTAAGGTCTGAAAGATGCAATCTAAACAAGTAAGGGCCTAGTACAGAGCCCTGTGGGACACCTTGACTGTAACCAAGGATTTCACCTGTCCAGTTGGTGTGTGATACTTGCCATGTCCTGCTTGTAAGCCATGCAGCTATCCATCTTATCAACAGTACATCAATACCTAGTTGTACTAATTTATTGATCAGTGTTTTGTGCATGACCCTGTCAAATGCTGAAGTTAAATCTATATAAATCACATCACAGCACAATTTTTCATTCATAGCTGTTATTATATTGTTATAGAACATCATGCATGCTGATATATGGTTTCAAGTCCCAACCTATCCAGTTCTGACAATAACTTATCCAGTATTACCTTCTCCATTATTTTTCCACAACATGAAAGTAGACTTAAGGGTGTACATGATTCTGGGGTTGTCCTACTCCCCTTTCCCTTAAAGACAGGTTTAATAGGTGCATGTCTCCAATCTTGAGGAATCTCCACATATTTATAGGACCTAGTGAATAATAGATGTAATGGCAGTGTAAGTTCTTAGGTAGGTGGAATGAGACTTCTTATAAGCATTAAGCGGTTTCTTTCTCTTGTTATGTAATTTATTTATATGGGTATTTCATCACAAAGGTTTGTTTTTAAACTTTTCATTATTTTTGTTCTGGGGAATTTGAGAATTCTGCCAGCCTTCCCTGGAAAATCTGTGTGTTTGAGAAAGTAATACTTCATAGGTTCATAGGTTCATAGGTTCATACTAGGCTATCTGCCCTAGGGCATTTATAAGCCTAGCCAGAATGTGTTTGGCTTTCGCCACCCATTTTAAATTAATTTTACTATGCCCTTTTTTGAGGTTAGTATACTGTGTCTCTGTCTAACAGTGACACAGAAGTGATACCCGGGGTAAACCTACGATCTCCCATCCACTCATCAAGATTCCTCTTGAAGAGAGTCAATGAGGGACTCTGCCTAACCTGGACTGGGATTGTATTCCAGAGTGAAGGGAGCCTCTGGGTTATGAATCTGTCCCTCCAGCATGTCTTATTTATTTCAGTGCTGAGGTTCAAGTCTCTCGAGCGCATAGCTCGATGGGATTTGGATTTTCTGAGGTGCAGCATGTCCATTAATTCCGGGTTGGACATGGCTTTATATGTCAGGCACAATTCGCCTCTGAACAGGCGGTATGCCACTGAGTAGAGCTGGAGTTTCTTTAACCGGGCAGCATATGGCATCTGTTTGAGCCCTTTGATCCTCTTGGTGAGGTACGTTTCGGGTCTTTCCAGTTGCTGCAGGTGTCTGGTAAGGTACATCCCAAAAGGGGCATTGTACTCAATTATGGGCCTGATGAGGGATGAGTAAAGAGGCACAATGACCTCCCTTGATCTAGATGTGAATCCCTTCATGATTAGGTGGGCTATATAAAATGTTTTTCTAACCACTTTGGCCACGTGGTTGTCAAATGAGAGATTGCTATCAACTTGGGTCCCCAGGTCCCTAATTACTTCTTCTGTACTTAATGGATTACCACCTATGTGGTAATTTGTGGGCACTTTGTTTTAGCCAAAGGGGATGACTATAGACTTTTTGGCATTTAGCTTGAGGCCATGGCTCTGGCACCAGTTGTCTGTTTCTATGAGGCCCTTTTGGAGGATGCTTGTGTCGGCTGGAGAGTCAATTATGGTGCCCAGTTTGCAGTCATCTGCGAACTTGGTCAGCCACAGTCCTTCCATTTTGGCCTGTACCTCCGAGAAATATATATCGAACAAGAGAGGTCCTAGGACTGAGCCTTGTGGGACACCACTTGTAACTGGTTTGGAGTCTGACATGGCTCCAGCAATTCTAACCATGTGGGTTCTGTCCTTGAGCCAGTTTGCAATCCATCTAGTGACATAGGGGTTTATATTTAAGCTGGTGAGCTTATCTATAATGCCCAAGTGGGGTATTGTATCGAAGGCTTTTGCGAGGTCCAGGTAGGCTGTGTGGACTACCTTACCCTCGTCAATGGCCTTGGTGACTGTTTCAAAGAAATCAACCAGGTTTAAGAGGCAGGATCTGCCCTTAACAAAGCCAAACTGGGTAGGATCCAGTGTCTGTAGGTCCCCAATATCTTTATTTATGAGGTCCATGATGATCCTTTCCATAGCTTTGCAGACCAAGCTAGTCAGGCTTATGGGGAGATAGTTTCCAGGATCCGTTGAGGCACCACCTTTATGGAGAGGGACCACTGTTGCTGTACGCCACTCTTTGGGCACATATCCTGTAGTAAGGCTGAGATTGAACAGTAGTTTTATGTTTGGGTTTAGCTCTTCTTGGAGTTCATGTAGGACGCAGCCCGGGACACCGTCTGGTCCCATTGATGCTGTGTTTTTTGCTTTGGAGAGGGCAGCTCTTACCTGAGCATCTGAGATGTCAGGGGGGCAACACTCTGCTGGGATAGATATTTGCCCTTTTGGTGGGGAGGGGAGGGAGAAGTTTGTGCTGAACCTGTCAGCTAGGATGTTGGCAATATCTGTGGGTTCGGTGTATTTTTTGTCATTTTGGACTAATTCTGAGCATATCTGGGAATTACCACCCAGGTTTCTAACATAACTAAAGAAAGCCTTATGATTATCCTTAGTGTCCTGTGCAATTTTTCTCTGGAAGCTGGCCTTAGACAATTTTATGAGTGCCCGTAGATTTTTGCTAATACTGATCAGTGATGCCTTCCCTTTTTGGGATTTTGCTCTATCATTTAGTAGCTTCCTCCTTCTATTGTATAGTTGGTTTATGGCTGGGGTCCACCAGACAGGACGTCTGCCTTTGGAGGATTGGGTCTTGGTTTTATTTGGGATCGCATGATCCATGCATTCCTGAAGGTGTTCATAGAATGCGTTTATAAAGGATTCTGCGGTCTGGGCCGTAATTTCCACAGGCCCGCGGGCTTTGAAGGATTCCACCTCGGTTTTGAGGAGTGTGAAATTTGCTTTAGAGAAGTTTTTCACTGTGGTTTTCTGGGCAGGGGGTGGGGTCGGGATGTGAATATCCAGTGAGATTAGTTTATGGTCTGATCTTACCAGTGAGGGATACACTTCTGGTCTGGAGCATAGAGTCCCCATGTTGGTGATGATCAGGTCCAGTATGTTTTCCACTCTTGTGGGAGTGGTAACAAGTTGTTCCATAGCATTTGAGTTTATAAATTCTAGGAACCTTTGGGCTAGGGTGCTGGAGCTAGAGTAATGCTCCCAGTCTATGTTTGGGTAGTTGAAGTCGCCCAATATAATGGTGTTTGGAGAGACCTTCATATTTTCCAGTGTTCTCAGGAAGGCCGTGTGGGGTTCCTGGGTTTGGGAGGGTGGTCTGTAGCAGGCTATACACTGGAAGGCAGTTTTACCCACTGTTAGTTGCACATGGATAGTCTCTGATGCTTCATGCTTTGCCACCAACCTGGAGGTGTGGGTATCTTTGATGAATATCGATACTCCCCCTCCTTTTGTGGTTCGGTCCAAGTTTTGGGGCCGAAAAGCATGGTATGAGGTATAACCTGGTAGTGCTGGGGTGCTCTCGGGAGCCCTGAACCAGGTTTCTGTTACTGCACAGATATCGATGTTCTCCATGCTAAGGAGAGTTTTGAGTGCGTACAACTTGAGGTTTAGACTTCTGGCGTTGAGTAACATTACTCTTAGTTTCTTATCCCTTGTGATACCTATAGAGGTGGGTTTGTCTTTTGAGCCTTGCCTAAAAAAGGCACTATGGGAGTAGCAAGAGCCTTTGCCAATATCCGAAAGCCCAGGGATGACAGGTGCAAGCCGTCCCTAGCGAAGCATCATGGCTTGTCGAGCATATCATCCCAAGCTGACAGGCATTGGATCCCCTTTGAATGACATCAGTACTTAAGCCAATTGTTGAAATTGACCATCTTGTCTTCATATTGTGGCATCATTCTTGGTGAGGGTGAATGGCATTTACCATGGATAAAGGGGCAGTGAAAGGCAATGGCCAAAGACACAGCTCTGTAAGTGGCCTGTGTGCAGTCCAGTCTAGATGTGGAGATTGGAAGTCCTTAACTAGAAGAGCAGTGTATATTTCCTTTATGCTATAGGGCCAGGATGTACTTTGTGAATTATTTATTTAAAATGACTTGTGTGTGCTTTCCTGCTATTATTTCAGCCTTGGTTGTAAGTAGTGGGCTCCAAATCCCATCAGCATGAGGCAACAGTACCAGTCATTTTTATGTCATAGTTGGTGGCATCCTGCCATCTAGTGGTCACAATGCGGATAGTAGTATCATCTACCTGTCTCGGGGATGGCAGTGGTCCTTCATACCATCATCACATTTGCTGGAAATGGTGACATCCTACCATCACAGTTGTTTTCCCTAGAATGGAAACACATCCTCATTATGAGACCAAGTCACAAATTGAGATACACTGTGGGTATCCTGGTTCAGTGTTATTCTGTGATTATTATAACAACTGGACACAATCTGGCCATTTAACATATTGAGTATAGAATGTCAGCATGAAATAAATGGGATCCCACTCTGTAAATTATGATGAAGTTGTGCAATTCTGTCCAAAAGGATGATTTCATAATTGCAACGTGACATCATCTTCTGGTTTGGAGCTGAATATTTCAACAGATTTAGCTCATGAAATGGCTGATTATGTTGCAAGTGAGGGATGATATACTAAGTTACATTTTATGTTTCAGTTTTCAATAATATAACCCAGACTAACCATTTTAGAACATTTCAGAAATGTGACAGCTGTATGTTTTCAGGCAAAAGCCAAAACAAATATATTATTTGCAGGTCAAAACCAGATATTGCATTCAACATGCAGTATCTTCAAATCTAAGCATGACCTTTACAGCAGACTCAATTATGAGGAAGAAATCACACTAATAGTATACTGACAACATTTGGTGGAATGTTCATAGGTTCATAGGTAAGTACTGGGCTATCTGCTGTTGTGGCCCATTTTAAGCCTAGCCAATTTCCCGTTTTGTGCTTGAATTAACCTATCCCATTTGGTTAGAGAATGGCCTTACCCATCCCATAGTTGATAATTATATATTACCCATAAAGAGAATAAATGGGATCATATCATAGATAATTTGAGGGGACCCATGCATGGGGATAAAGCATTTAGGAGCTGCCTGTGTCCATTAGTAGTACAGGGGACAATCCTGGGGTAAATTTTCTGCTTTACATTGCAATGTAGAAGGACTCTTACAACAATAGACACATGTTGATCAAAAGTTACATTACTGTCCACATAAGTTCCCAAATCCTGAACAACTGGGTCAACTCTTAGGGGTGTATTGTCAATGTCTTAATTCCCTGGGATAGATGACTTTCATGTATTTTTTGACATTAGTTTCAGACCATGATTTTGACGCCAGTTATTTATTTGAGACACACCTTCCTGCAAGATGCCCAACTCATTTAAAGATTTAATGGCTACTCATAGCTTGCAGTCATCTGCAAACTTAGGCAGCCAGAGCACTTTGGTATTGGCTTTTACTTCAGAAAAGTAGATGTTAAACAGGAAAGGTCTTAGCACAGAACTCTGTGGGGCTCCACTGGTGAGTGGTCTCTTTGTGGAGGCAACTTGCCATGTCTTGATTATCTGCATCCTATGAGACAGTTGGTAATCTAGTGGGTTTATTCCAGTATATTTAGCTTTTCTACTACGCCTTAGTGGGCAATTGTGTCAAAGGCTTTGGCTAGGTCATGGTATGCTGTATGCATCATTTTATCTTCATCCATTGCTTTGGTGACCTTTTCAAAGACAGGTCTAGTGTTTGAAGGTTCACTATGCCCTGATTGATTAATTCCGTAAGTCTTTCCATCACTTTGCATATGAAACTGATCAGACTTATGGGTCTGTAATTGCCTGGGTCTGTGGAAGGTCCTCCTTTATGCAGGGGAATGACTGTAGCTGTTCACTATTCACTTGGTACAAAACCTTTGTGGAGGCTGAGAGTGAATGTTGTTGTTAGGGGTAGTGCTAATTGTGCTTCATGCTATTTAATATGCATACAGGGATATTGTTAGGACCCATCAATGCAGTATTTTTAGCTTCTGATAGCACTTTTAGGACTTGGTCTTGAGTGATAGCTGGAGCTGAGCCAGCTTTGGGTATAGCTTGAGGGACAGGTGGAGGGGTAAAGTTAGAGCTAAGTTTATCAGCCAGCATGGTAGCTATATCTCCAGCCTAAGTGCAGGTAACATTACTTGCAATAAGCTCAGTGTATTGCTGCATTGTAGTTTTGATATTACTAACATAACTAAAAAATGTTAGCCTCAAACTTGGCTTTGGTGGATTTTATTAAGCTCCTGAGTTGTTTGTTTATTTCAGTGACAAGTGCTTTAACATTCTGTGAATTACTCTTTTTACCTTTGGTCACAATTCTTTTCCTTTTATTTTATTATAAAGCTTGTTGATATTATGATTTTGCCACGTGGGTTTGTTTCTTGGGTCTGATTCTTGTTCCTTTGGGGTACAGCTGCATCTGTGCAGCTGTTTACATGCTGGTATAGTGTGGTGGTGTATGTTTGTGCATACACAGTTGAGTTAACTGGGTTTGATGGGGATTTGAACCTTGCCAATGTATCATTTAGGAGCAGGTAGTTTGTCTTAAAGAAATTTCTGAAGGTACCTTGGGTGGAAGGGATCTCTGGTTTTAGTTTTATTTTGAAGGAGACAGCTTTATGGTCAGACCTAACAAATGATAAAGATATGCAAGGGATGGTGCAAGATGCTCACATATTAGTAAGGACAAGATCCATGATGTTATTCCCCCTAGTGGGTACTCTGACTAATTGTTCAGGGCATTTGTATTGACAAAGTCCAGGAATTTCGGTGTTTGTGTACTAGTGGTGGTGCAGGTTTCCCAGTCTATGGTTGGGTAGTTTAGATCACCTAAGAAAATGGAAATGGGTTTAATACTGAGTGATTCTTGGTCCTGTAGACAGGTGTTGTGGCTTACTTGGGCCACAGAGGGAGTTTTATAGCTGTCTAATATATGGTATGGGACCTTTCTGATGGTTATTTGGACATGAAGAAGCTCTAGTGCATCATTGTGCTTTATCAGTGTTAATGTGAGTCTCTACTGAATTTAGACTGGTACACCTCCACCTTTTTTCCCCTTCTGCAGAATAGCTGGTCTAAACTTGTGAAAGGCATTATAGCCCTGCACAGAGTGCTGTTCACTATTTTAAACTATGTCTTAGTCATTACACAGACATCAGTGTCTTACCAGGTGAGAAGGGCTTGTAGAGACTGGAGTTTATAGTTCAGACTCCTAGCATTGATCAGGAACACATTCATATTTTCCTTTGCCTGTTTCATTCATTATATTGGTAGGTTTTTCAGATTAACATTGTCTAAAAAAGGCAGTATATGGGTGGGAACTGTATTTGCCAGTAATCAAAACCCTAGAGGGGAAAGATGCAGGCCATCCCTGGCAAAGCAATGTGGTTTGTCAATCATATCCTCCCATGCTGACAAATATTGGACCCCCTTTGAATAACACCAAAATCTAAGCCAATTATTGAAGTCAATTATATTTTGCTCATATCACGTCATTATCCTTACAGAAGATAACATTCTGGTCAGTGCTAGGCTCATACCTGCCTTTGGCACATAGTTTGAGAGCTCCATCATGCCTCTCTTCATATAGTTCAGGGAGATACACCTCAAATCACTGATACCAACATGACCTATGACAGAGTCATACTGGTACTTGTTGTTTAAGGACTTGAATACATGCATGCATGATCTATGGATCCTGGTACTAGACAACATCTAATTACTCTTTCCTTGCTCAGCCTCATAAGAGGCACATGTGTATGTCTTCCATGGAGTCAAATATAACAAGAATGTTTGGTTTGTTCAATGCCTGCCTTACGGGCTCAGCATCTGTGACTTTGGGACTCCTTGTGCTGTGAGGAAGTAGGCTTAAAGAATGTTCTTTGTGCCTGTATTGTGTTTTGGATGTATTGCGGTATAGTCAAGTTAATGTTTAGAACCTCAGCATATGATGGATTATGTGTATTGTGTTGGCCTTGGAGAGGTGTGATGTGTGGTATACTGCTGACATTTTTGGTGTCTGAGTTTACTGTGTGTCAGATTTTTGCCTGCAAGGTTATTATATATGTACATCACTCACATACTGTTATGCTGTTTGAGTAATAGATGATCAACAGACAAAAAAATAATAAGCTAAAATACATCACAAGCTTGTTTCTAGTTTGGCAGATGATAATGCTTGAAACTATTAAAAAACAAACAAAAAAACAGAAGATATGAAACACACAAATCACGTTTATTTAATACAAGATTAGCGCTTTTGTTTGTAAAACATAACCAGACTTCATCAGATCATCTGATGAAGTCTGGTCAAGTTTTACAGACGAAAGTGCTAATCCTGTATTAAATAAACATGATTTGTGTGTTCCATATCTTCCGTTTTTTTTGTTTTTAATAGTGTTCCATTGTTTTCTCTTACTTGTGCATAATGCCTAAAACTGACAACTTTCATCATATTGAGCATCAGTTTACAACAACTAACACTTCTTGAGTTTACCCTATGAGTGTTTTAGGAGTTAATGGCAAGCCAAAATTTGTGTGTCATTAGTTTGATATAGCGTTACTAAAGCCATATAGCTGCATCAATGGAATGAATCACTGAAGTGATTTTCTTTAGTATATAGATCTGTAAAGTTATTTTTACTTTCTCCCTAAAAATCAAATATCATTTTAACTAAATAAGTAATAATTGTGTATGTAAACAAATGCTTTAGCTTTATGTTTGCTTCTAACTGCTAAATTCGTTCTTTAATGTTTGAAATAAATACAGGAAAAACAATGAGAAGCTCTCTACTAATGCCTGTGAGACAATGGGCAGGATTCACGAAGGCTTGCACTGAGTCTAAGAGTTGTGTAAGACTCCATGCAGTCCTCGCGATTCAGGAACAGCTTGAAATTCCGTGTAAGAGACGTTTTAGCTGGTCTCTTACACGGAGTGGGCGTGGAAATGCTAATCACCTCACTTGCAGCTGAAAGGCATGCAAATGAGGTAGATTAGCGATCCAGGAGGCCCAAAGCAGCCCGTGTAAGAGCCGTTTTAGCTGCAGAAATGTACTCAGTTGACAACTGAGTACGTTTCTGCAAAAAACACAATGGAGCCATGTCAACTCCAAATAAAGGGTGCATGTGTGTCAGACAGCATGCCAATGGCCAAATATGTGGCCATTGGCAAGGTACCCCGATGCAAATATGAGAAATAAATAACGCAGCGCAGCCCCACGCAAATGGGCTGCGCTGTATAAAACATAAAAATGAAGGTTATAAACCCACAAATGTGGGTTTTATGCAATACATGAATTTACAATGCAGGGACCAGCAGACCAAAAACAACATGGCCACCGTTTAGTGGTTGCTAAGGGGGGAAGCTGAGTCTAAGACATGTAACTAAGCATTAGTAGGCAATCTGATGTAAATGAGTGTTAGGATACTGAATTCCACTGTCACATAGCAAATGAGCACATTCTGAGTAGTGTAAGAGATACATAAGCGGAAGGAATAGAGTAGGAGATAGGTGACATCACAGGGGGGAATGGCAGAAAGAAATGCAGTTCATTGGAGGTCAGTGTTACATGACAGATGTCAGACACATATCATGGAAAGAGGAGTGCCACAAGATAAGCATGGGAAAGTCAAGAAATGGAAGGTGTACACTGTTGCTTACACCAAAGTTTCTTGCTGGACGTGCATGCGCACGTGTGCGCACCATGAGGCGCGAGTAGGGCAGTGTGGGCACGTGTAAGGCAGACTGAGCATGTGGGAGCCTGTTGGCAGACTTGTAAGACTGTTTGCGCTGGTGTGCGTGCGTTTTAACCCGAATAAGAAGATTCTAAACCGTGTAAGCATGTGTGCGCGCGTGTAAGCCACTGTGAGCGTGTTTCTGCTGGTATGCTCGTTGCTCCCCCCTGAGGAAACAGAAAGGAAAAAGGAAGCAACAGAATTAGTAGGAAGCTAGCAGGGAATACTGCTGGAGCTAGCAGGTGAAAACAATTAGAAGCAGACAATTACACAGGCAGAATAGTAGCTCAGCCAAGCACTTAAAACTCTGCAAACAGCAGTGCAGGATGTTTCTCTCAAGAGACACTGCAAGACAGGAGTAAGCTATTATAAGTGAAAACTGAAAAAGCTGAACTCAGAGCAGAAATGCTAGGGGCTGCCTTAGCTGTCATAAGGAAACATAGGCTACTTGCTGAGGGTGGTGACAATGCAAATGGTGCCAGACAACCCACAGTGAGGAGACGGAGAAGAGTGTACAGGCCCAGGGTCACCTACCACGGGTTACATGAGCTGGAGATAGTAGAGCGCTATAGAGTGGACAGAGACCTCCTGCAGCAAATTGTCGAGCTGTGCAGGCCATGCCTCACACACAGAACCAACAGAGGGGAACCCATCCCAGTGGAAACCAAGGTATGTGTTGGCATAAGAATACCAGCAACAGGTACCTTCCAGAGACCAACTGGTGATATGATGTGGATATCACAGGCATCAGCCTCCAGGGTACTGCACCAGTTCCTGGATGCCATGTCAGCACATGTCAGTGATCATGTATATTTCCCCAATGCCCGTGAGGTATTGGCCAGCAATATGCGTCTCTTCCAGCAAATAGCGGAATACCCTGAGGTAGTGGGTGCAATAGACTGCACGCACATATGCATCAAAGCACCAGCCGGTGAGTGGGGTAGGGCCTACATTAACCACAAGGGCTTCCCCTCCATCAACTGCCAGGTCATGTGTGATGCCCAGGGCATAATAATGAATGTGTGTGCTGGCTGCCCTGGGCGCTACCATGATTCCCATATGTAGCATTTGACGCAGCTGTACCAGACATTTGCCAATGGGGACATCCCACATGGACACCTAGTGGGGGATGCAGGTTATGCACTGGAGCTGTGGCTGATGACACCCATCAGAAACGCACACACACCTGAACAGGAACGCCATAATGAGGCACACGCACAAACACGTAATGTAATAGAGCGTGTGTTTGGGCTGCTCAAGTCATGGTTCCGGTGTCTGGACATATCTGGTGGAGCCTTGCAGTACTCACTAACTACATGTACCCAAATTGTCATGGTATGTGCTATGCTACATAATATGATCTTGCGAAAACAGCTGCAGCAGGACCAGCATAGGGCCAGGCCAAACAGCCCCCCACCATTGCCAAGGCCATCACAGGCAGAGCGTGACTCGGAGGAGGAACAACCTGAGCCTGCCCCAGTAGGCAGAAGGAGGCATGCCCAGTATGCCCTGGCCTTGGCAAAGAGGCAACGCATAGCACATACACTGGCTCAGTAGGAACCCTGTGAATGATACCCCTATCTGACTCACTCATATAATAACAGGGATGCCTAAAATGACATAACCTGCTCTCAAACATGTACAGGGAGTGTAGTATGTGCATCCGACAGAGGCAGCCCTGCAGCACCACCTGAGGCATGAATGCCATGTGTTAAGCAATGTAACACCATGTAGTATTAGCACAGTTGATGACCCTGACTAACATCCTACCCTCACCAAGCATGATGCCACAATATGACGATGAGATGATCAATTGCAATAATTGGCTGAAGTATTGCAGTTAGTCAAAGGGGATCCAATGTGTGCCAGCCTGGGATGACATGCTGAGCATGACATGATGCTCCACCTGCTAGGGGTGGCGTGCACCTATCAGTCCAGGCGTTATGGATACTGGCAAAGGCTGTTGTTACCCACAGCGTGCCCTGAATAGGTAAGGCTCAAAACACAAACCCACCTCCATAGGTATCACAAGGGATAAGAACCTAGATGTAATGCTATCCAATGCCAGAAGTCTAAACAGCAAGATGCATGCAGTCTAAACTCCTCCAGTATGGAGAATGTTGATATATGTCCTGTAACAGAAAACTGGGTCAAGGCTCACAACAGCACCCTAACACTACCAGGTTACACCTCATACTGTGCTGTACAGCCTCAAAACATGGAACAAGCTACAAAAGGAGGGTGACTAGCAATAATTGTCAAGGATAACCACACCCCCATGTTGGTACCACAACAAGAAGCAGCATGGACTAGCCATGGTCAAGTAACAGTGGCTAAAACTGCCTCCCAGTTTATAGCCTGCTACAGACTACCATCCCAACACCAGGAACTGCACCTGGCCTATGTTGGAATACATGAATATATCAAGCCCTCCAAACCACATTATATTGGGTGACTGAAAATACCCAGACATAGACTGGGAGCATTATACTAGCTCCAACACTGTAGGACAAAAGTTGCTAGAATCCATAAACCAAAATGCCCAGGAACAACGTACCACTCCCACAAGAGGGGTAAGCATACTGGATGTGATAATCAGCAGCATGGGTACTGGATGGCAAGATGAGAAGTGTATCCCTCACTGGTAAGACCAGACCATAGAGTAATCACACTGGATATACACATCCTGACCACAGTCCATGGCCAGAAAACCACAGTGAAAAACATGTGTAAAGCAAAAGTTGCACTCCTCCAAACTGATGTGGAATCCATTAAAGGCCCTGTGCAGGTGCAAAATATGGGCCACACCTCAGAACCTGTTATACAGGCATTCCATGAACACTGCCAGGAATGCTTGGATTATGCAATCCCAAATAAAACCAAGACACAATGCCATACACGCAGGTATCTGGCATGGTTGACTCCAGCCATTACCAAACCATGCAAGAGAATGAGGAAGCTGCTACATGATAGAGCAAACATAAAAAGGGAAGTAATCACTGATCAGTAGTATGGCAATAAAATATGTCCACACATACAATCCACTAAGGCCAGCTACAACAAGTTGAATCCGTGAATCTTGAGGCAATGTGACACCTGCCCCAAGTACACAGACAACCCTCAACTCCCCCCAAGAAATACAAATATATGTGAGAGATGCAACCATTTATCCAAACCGGAGGCTGAGTTCCCTCAACTCAGTACTGTCAAAACTAGTCAGGAGGAGAAGGTAACCACACACACCACAAACCCAGTCCCACATAGACCTATCACAACTGCAAACCAAAGACATAAACACAGAAAAACATTGCCAGAGGCCCTAATTACAAACACACCATATCAACAGAGGCCTCCAAAGCAGACACCCAAGCAACCACAACCTCCAAACATAGCACATGCAACACATAGTACACAAAGCTGGTGTGCCAAACAGTCACAGGCCAGAAGGAGAAACAACATGCCTGATACAGTTGTAATAGGTGACTCCATAGTCAGACACACTGCTGTCCCGCTCACCAGACTGAACAAGGGAAAGGGTACAGTAAGCTGCCTGTAGGCTGCTACAATACGCCACGTAACACAAGTACGCAGGTCACCCCAAAGCAAGTAGAAATATGATGCAGTCATTGTCCATGCTGGCGTGAATGACCTGAGATGTACCTCCCTGGACTACATGAAAAGAGACATAGATGAGCTCTCCGATTATGTAGTCCAGGTCGGTATGACACTGACCGTTTGCAGCATCCTACTCTCACCAAGAATGATGCCACAGTACAAACACAGAATGATCAGCTTTAACAAGTGGCACAGTTACTGATGTCATTCCAAGGGGATCCAATGTTTGTTTGCTTGGGATGTCATGCTTGACAAGCCATGCTGCTGTTCCAGGGATGGCTTGCACCTGTTACCCCTGGGCGTCTGGATATTGGATAAGGCTTTTGACACCTCCATAGAGCCTTTTGTAGGCAAGGCTGAAAAGACTAACCCACCTCCCTAGAAAACATAAGTGGAAAGAAACATAAGGGTAATGCTGACCAATGCCAGACGTGTAAACCTCAATATGCATGCTCCCGATGCCCTCCCCAGTATGGAGAACATTGATGTCCTTGCAGTGACAGAAACCTGCAGCAAGCCTCCTGACAGCACACCAGCACTACCAGGTTATACCTCATATCATGCGTTATGGCCCCAAAACCTGGACCAAAACATAAAAGGAGGGGGAGTATCCATATTCAGCACAGACACCCATTTGTCCAGGTAACTGACAATGCATGAAGCATCGGAGACCACCCATGTGCAACTAACCGTAGGCAAAACTGCTGTACAGTCTGTAGCATGCTACAGACCACACTCTCACACACAGGAACCTCACCCAGCCGTCCTGAAGACACTGGACAGTATGAATGTCTCACCAAATACCAAACAAGGTACTCACAAATTACCACATAGGTGGTAAACCATTATGTATGGAAGGAGTAATCAGGGACCTGGGGACACAAGTGGATAGTAACCTGTTATGTGACACTCACATTGCCAATGTGGCTAGGAAGACTGTCTATATTGGACACCGTATCATGAAAGGATTCACATCTACGTCAACAGAGGTCATTGTGCCCCTATACTGTTCTCTTATCAGACCCATAATCTAGTACAATGCCTCATTTGATATGTACCTTACCTAACACCTGCAGCAGTTAGAAAGACCTCAAAGGTACCTCACCAAGAGGATAAAGGGTCTCAAATATATGTCATATGCTGCCTGGCTGTAGACACCCCAGCTGAATGCAGTCACCCAAAGCCATCGGAGCTGTGAGAGTGAGAGATGTCAACCTCAACACATAATGAAATAGGATGTGCTGGAGGGACAGATACATAACCCAGAGGCTCTCTACACCCTGGAACAGAATCCCACTCCATGTTAGGCAGAGCCCCTCACTGACACTCTTCAACAGGAATCTTGCCAAGTGGATGGATGATCGTAGATGTACACTGGGGGTCTTCAATGTGTCACGTCCAGACAGAGGCACAGTAAAGTAAATCATAAATGGCCATAATATTCACATAGCAAGGGTTGGCGAAAGCCACACACACTCTGGCTAGGCTTATAAATGCCCTAGGGTGGATAGCCTAGTATGAACCTATGAACCTATGAAGATACAAATTGTACAGGACACTAAGGATAATCACATGGCTTTCTTAACTGATGTTAGGAACCTTGTTGGGAATTCACAGATATGCTCTGAATCACTCAAATATTACAAACAACATACCAAACACACACACATATTGCCAACATCCAACCTGACAGGTGCAGTGCAAACCCCCCCCCCCAGAATGCAAAATATCTATCCCAGCAGACTGCTGGCCCCCTGACATTGCAGATGCTGAGGTAACAGCCAGCATCTACAAAGCAAAACACACAGCAGCAATGGTATGAGATGGTGTCCTGGGCTGAGTCCAACATGGACTCCAAGAAGAATGGAATGCCAAATCACACTACTGCTCAATGTCAGCCTTACCACAGGATATGTACCCAAAGAGCAGTGTACAACAACAGTGGTCCTTCTCAACAAAGGTGTTGCCTGAATGCATACTGCAAACTACCACCCCAGAATCCTGACAAGCTTGGTCTGCACAGCCATGGAAAGGATCAGCATGTACCGCAGACATAAAGATATTGGGGACCTACTGACACCGGACCCTGCCCAGTGTGTCTTTCTTAAGTGCAGATCCTGCCCCTTAAACATGTTTGACTCATTTGAAACAGTCATTAAGGTCATTGATGAGGGCAATGTGGTCCACACAGCGTAGTTGGACCTTGCAAAGGCTTCCATACAATACCCCACGTGTTCATTATAGATAAGCTCACCAGCTTAAATATAAACCCCTATGTCAGTAGAGGGGTTGCAAACCAGACCAAGGACAGAACTGACATGGTCAGACATGCTGCAGCCATGTCAGACTACAAACCAGATATAACTGGCATCCCACAAGGCTTGGTCCTGGGACCTCCCTCGTTTGGTATATATGTCCCATAGGTACAGGCCAACATGAAAGGACTGTGTCTGAACAAGTTTGCAGAGGACTACAAACTGGCCACCATATCTGACCCTCCAGCTGACACAAGCATCCCACAAAAGGGCCACATAGAAACAGACAACTCGTGCCATAGCCATGTTAGCAAGCTAATTGCAGAAAAGTGTATAGTCAACCCCTGTGGATATACAGTAAGTGTCCACCAATTACCACATAGGTGTTAACCCATTAAGTACTTAACATATAATGAGAGACCTGGGGACACAAATTGATAGATATCCTGCATTGGACAAGCATGTGGCTGTAGTGGTTAAAGAAACATACCATATACCCACCTAATCATGAAGGTTGTCAGATCTAGATAAGGGGAGGTCATTGTGGCTCTGCAGTCATCCTTCATCAGTGTTACAATTGACTACAATAGCCCCTGTGGGATGTACCTCAGCAGACACCTCCATCAACTGTAAAGTCCCCAAAAGTACCTCACCAGGAGTATCAAAGAGCTTGAACAGATGCCATGTGTTGCCTGATTAAACAAACTGCAGCTCCACACACTGCCATACTGCCCACCCAGAGGCAAGCTGTGCCTGATGTATAAAGCCATGTCCAAGCTGGAATCAATGAACATACTGCACCTTGTACAATCTGAATAGCAGTGAGCTATGCACATGAGAGACCTGAACCCCAGCACTGACATACATAGGATAAGCTGTACTGAATGATCCATAACACAGAAGCCACCCCCACTCTTGAGTAAACTCCCAGTACAGGTTAGCCAGAGAGTCACTCATCGACTCTCCTCAAGAGGAATCTTGATGAGTGGATGGGAGATGGTAGGTTTACCCTGGGTATCACTGTTATGTCACGGGTAGACGGAGGCACAGTATACTAACCATGACATATGTCATGGCAAACTCCACTTACAATGTGTGTCGAAGGACAAACACACTCTCCGACTAGCATTAGAAATGGTCTAGGGCACATCGCTAGTGTTTGCCAATGTACACCTATGTTGTGGAATACACTACCAATGTTGGACAAGCCTGGTTTAAGTAGTTCATATCTGAACATAATGCAACATGGTCAGATGTGCACAACTGGCCCCTAACCAGGCTGTTGTGCTCACTATGAAAATGTAAAGCAGTGATAGGACTAAAGCCCAGGATACTGTCCACCACAGTGAAAGTACTGAACCAGTACACTATACGGTACTACAGTGTTAGGTCAGTATGAAAGGATGTTGACAACTGTATGCAAAGTATCCCATGCAAACCCTGCAGGCACAGTATAATCCCTGTTGTGTTCAGACACAAAGCAGTTGGACAGTAACTACACAACATGACACACAACACACAACCATAAACGTGAGATATTGCTGAAGTTCACACTCATCCACAAATGTGGTGGGCTGCAGAGTTCAACATATGGAAAGCTCACACTGGGCATGCTCGCACACTTTGATAAATGAGACATATGTCAGACAACATGCCATGGAAAGCCTGAACTGGGCATGCTCACACACTTAGGCCAAATCTCAGTTTAGCAGTTGGCCACACATATCTGGTATTTGTACGTGTTATTCCAGGAACCAACCACATTACAGCAATCTGCCCAGTGCACACAGTTAAATGACTTCAGAGACATAAGTGATATAGTGGATCCCTCTCATATTCAAACATCTTCTACAGATACACAAGTTGTTCATAGAAACAGGGAATGCTATGGCAATAAAGACCTGTAAACAGTCTATCAGCAACAAATATTGTGCATCTGACAATTAAACATATGGGTGTAGAGGTCAACACTAGGCTGTTTGCCCTAGGGAATGACAGCTTAGCCAGAGTGTGCTTGGCGTCTGCCTCCCCAGTACAGTAGGCTACTGTGCCACTGTAAAGTAGGTCACATAAGGCACAGTGTGAGGCTAGTGTGCTGTGCCTCCAACAAGCAGGGACACAGTGGAGATTCCCAGGGGTTGAATTTGCTAAGCCACATCCATGTTGTTGGTGTGTGCTGGAAGAGGGTTGGTGAGGACCTCTAACAGTAAGTGGGCATCAATAACAGACCGAGGGGAGACTTATCTGCATTGTCTGGACAATTTCACTGTCAACACTTTGTCGTGATGATTATGAGGGATTGAAGTGTCGTGCCAGTACTGTTCAGAGATGTCCTCCCTCTGTGGGCTACTGCTCTGCAATGTATTAGCTCACTCTGTCTGTTGGACAGCTCATATATGGCTGGTGTACACCTGACAGGTGTCCTGTTGTGGAGGAGTCATGGGTATATTTGGGATAGCATGATCAATGCAAACCTTCCACATGCTTATAGAATGCAATTGTCAAGGATTATGCAGAGTGGCCTGTATACTCCCCCAGCATGGGTCCTTTGAAGTCTTCCACCCCAGTCTTCACAAGTGTAAAGTCTGCTTTTGATAAATACACTTTGTTTGCAGTGACAACCTTGCCTGGGGGTGGGGATGGGATATGGATGTCCAGGGAAAGGTGGGTATGGTCAGATATCAACAATGGTGGTCTACCTCTGGTGTGGAACAGTGAGTACCCATGTTGCAGATGGTCAGGCGCAATATGTATTCCCCCTTGTGGCTGTGGTGAGTGGTTCTGCCATAGCACATGGACTCACAAATTGTAGTGGCTGTAGGGTAATGTTGTAGAGGCCTGAGTAGTTCCCACACACAATATACCTGTACCTGATGTTAACAACTGGAATGGTGTATGTGAACACCTGCATATCTTGGCACTGTTCCCAGGGAAGCAAAGTGTGTGTCCTGGATGGGGGAGGGGTGGTCCGAACTGGTTGTGTTTTGTGTTTCAGGTCCTGTGGTCACGTAGCATGGTATAGAACATAACCTGCCAGTGCGATGTGCATATCTGACCCTGAAGTAGGTGGCTGCAAATGCATATATATGCTATCCCCCACCTGACAGGTAGTACTAGATGTACATACCTCTGTAGAAATAATGATATCAGCACCCTATAAATACTGCAGGTGCAGAACAGATGCCCAGTAATTCGGATAGTGCGCTCTGCTAATGTGTCTCTCTCAAGTGTCATAATATAGTTAGGTAGGAGTTTGAATCCTGCAAATGCTCAGTGTGTGTGTGTGTGGGTGAGCGGGGTTGGTGGGTGTGCAAGTCTGTGTGAGGGAAAAGTCCCTTTTGGCAACTGGGAAAATACACTACAGGATGCGCATTCCCCTTTCTAAACACTGATGATGTCAGCACCCTATAAGTACAGCCGGAGAAGGGAAACCTCCCAGCAATTGAATAGAGTGCTCTGCTAATGTGTCCATCTCGAGTGTCATAACATACTTAGGTAGGGGTTTGAATCCTGCAAATACTCAGTGTGTGTGGAGGGGGGTTAGTGTGTGTGCAATTCTGTATGAAAGAAATGTCCCTTTTGGCAACTAGGAGAACACACTACAGGATGCACATTCCTATTTCTAAACACTGATGATGTCAGCACCCTATAAGTACAGCAGGAGAAGGGAAACCTCCCAGTAATGCGAATAGCATGCTCTGCTAATGCGTCCGTCTTGTGTTTCATAACATAGTTAGGTAGGGGTTTGAATCCTGCAAATGGCAAGTATGTGTGTGGGGGGGTGGAAGTAGGGTGTATGCAATTACATGTGTGAGAGAACTGACCCTTTTGCCAACCAGTACAACACACCAGCTGCTGCATATTCCAATCTCTACACAGAGATGATGTCAACACCCTACAAGTACAGAAGAAGAGGGCAAATCTCCCAGTAATGCAAATAGCATGCTCTGCTACTGCGTCTCTCACTACTGTCATAGCACAGTTAGTTATGGCTTTGAATTCCACACATGCCACATGTGTTTTTGTCACACAGAATGCCCATGTGTGTGGGTTGTTGTTCACAATAATGTATGACATCGATTAAACCAGTAATGGCAATGGACACAGATGATGTATGTGTGTGCCAAATACACATATGTGCCTGTGACCTTCAATAGTTCCCATGTCTGACGCCTGCCACATGTGAATACATGGTATTTGCACTGGATAACATTATGACTGTGGTCTTCTGTGCGGTTGCTGCATGTGGTATGTGTATATACAGTGTGAGATGTATATGGTATCATCCTAGCAGCGAGGAATACACATCTGGTCTGGGGCATATAGTCTACATGTTGTTGATGAACAGGTGCTGCATGTTTTCACCTGTTGTGGGAGTGGTAACAAGTTGTTCCATAACAATGCAGTGACTACATGCTAGGAACCTTTCAGCTAGGGTGTTGTAGCTACTGTAATTCATCAGCATTCAGTAATACGTCAGCATTCCTGGTGACGGTATGATGCCAACCAAGGTCAGGGTCATACCAGCCTGTGCCACATGCTCAGAGAGCCCTTCCATGTTCCCTATCATGTAGTCCAGGGAGGTACATCACAGGTCAGCCATAGTGGCATGGACCATGACTGAGTCATATGTGTCCATGCCTCTGACTGACCTGTATGTTTGTGTTATGTGGTGGACCATAGTGCCCCACGAGCATATCACTGTGACCTTCACCTTGTCCAGCCAGGTGAGCGGGACCTCACTGTACCAGACAATAAATGTACCTAACACAACTGTAGCAGGTGTGTTGTCTAGCCGTACAAGCTGTGACTGTTTGGCACACAGGATTTGTGTGCTATGTGTTGCACGTGCTGTGTTCCGGCTTAACGTATGCCTGTGTGCCAGCTGCAGAGGTGTCTGCTGCTCAGGCAGGATGCTATTCTGAGGCTCCACGAATGGCCCAGTGTGTTCACGTGTTTGGATTTCTGTCAGTGTAGGTCTACATCAGACTGGTATTGTAGTCACTGTAGTATTTCATGCCACCTGACAGGTTATGCCAGTACTGGGTTCAGAGTGCTTAGTCCCTAGTTTGGCTAAGTGGTTGCATCTCATACATGTGTTGTACGTCCATGTGTAGGGGAGAGGGTTGACTGTGTACATGTGGCAGCTGTGACATTGCCACATGACCCACATATTCCACAACTGTACCATAGAGGTGACTGACAAGTGACCTTTGCACATGCTACCATAGTATTGTGATTGCCATGGTGATTAACAGCACATAGGGCCAATGGGGAACAAGGTACAGAAGGTGAGTATGTGAGGGTGTAGTGCCTGTGATTAGTTAGCACTGGCATATATGACTGCTCACGTGGACAAATGCCAGGTAAGTCATATGCAATGTGTCACAGGCAACGTACATGTGAACAGGACAAAGAGTGACGTTCTGTCAAGTGAGACATGGACATACATATAGTAAGCTATGCAGATGTCACTAGGAGTCCACAGAAGCTCTGTAACTCTGCATTGCAGGTGGGATCAGTGTTCCAGGGTAACTGCAAGCAAACATGCATGCAAACAAAGCTACAGTAAGCAGGGCTGCATGTAGTCAATTGTACAACAAACAAGCTGTACCACTTCCAGTAGGTAACAGTGCAAATATGCAGGCACTATACACATGTACATGGAAATACACAGGTCAGATGGCTAGGGTTCAGTCTCAGCGCACACAAGTGTACAGACCATGTACCATCAGGATGTACAATAACTGGATGGAAACCCAGGTGCTCATACCTGCAGTAATACACATGTCAAATAGACACTGAGCCTTCACTCAGTGGTTCCGTACTTAGTAGGATGTATGCCACCTGTCCTGCCACCACAGTATCCCTGACATTTATGGGGACTCTCCATCCTGTGAAAGTTAGTTTTGTGTGTTGGGGCTGTCTAGCATGATATGAGATGTGAGCTTGCAGTGCTAGGGTGCTCCTGTGTGTCCTGTACCAGTCGTGTAGTACTGCACACATATCAACATCCTCAAACATCCGCATTGCAGAGTCCAGTGTGAGCAACATGCCACTTGCAGTTTACATGTCCATCATTGCGTATCAATACTTTCATTACCTTATCCCCTGTGCTACCTATGTATGTAGCCTTCTGTTGACATCCTTACCACCAGTATGCCAACATGTGCAGATGATACACTATGGTACTTACCATGGGTGTAGACAACAGTACAAGACAATCATACCCTTACTGCATCAGGCATGCTGGGATATACCCACAATTATATCAGCACACAGTACTGTTAACAACATGATACTATTACTACTCGTCTATGTAGTCACCCTGTGCATCAGCAACATGTTAACCTGTACCTGCACTGATGTTACAGATTGCAGGAGGTGGCACAGTTTCATCATATGCACAGGGTGTGAACTTGGTATGCCTGAGTCTGCCACTGATACCACCAATTGACATGTATGTGTATGTGTGTTGGAGAGGGACAGCAGTACAAGGTGGGGCAATGTTGATGCAGTATGTGCGTGTATGCGGTAGCCCTAGGTGTTGTCAATTTGCATGTGTGTATGGATGCACACAGTTCCCCCTCATGGCTGCCATATACTGGTGTTTGTGGACAGCCACAGACTGTACCTGCCAGGTCATACAGATCAGTGTCTCTGGCCATGGACACGGTACCTATGCCTTGCAGGGGTGCTACAGACCGTATCCGGTACCAATCCAGACTGGGTACTGTCATCAGAAGCAGGTGTTCGTTGACTGGACACAGATCCCTGTCGGGCCTGTCCAGAGCCATGTGCACGTGGTCTCCTGGGGCGGTCTGATGACAGCACAGACCCAGCATTGCTGGGGCTGCTGCTGGCACTATGGGGGTGGCCACGGCCCTGTTGTCATCTGCGATGACTGCCAGCTGCTGCTGTTGCTGGCATACACCCACGTCGACACCTCAACCGTCCACCATCACCCTGGCTCATGGACATGTAGTTGTGGAACCGATCTAATATGTCCCCACAACATTTGTCTATAACATCGGTGAAATTACGGATGGCAGCCGCAATGTCACGCATACTGTCAGTCATGGCTGTGCGACATGCTGTCAGCTCCCTCAGACCCTGTCTGGTGTACCATTCCATACGTGACTGTGCCTGCATGACAGCCCGAAACATAGCTGAGGTTATAAGACCTCTGTGGGCACGTCTGACAGGGGATGCTCCCACGAGAACCCCTGGACATCTGTCTGTGTGGTACCATCTCAGGGCCATGCCCATGGCTGCTGTGTGGGGAAGCATGTGCCACATATACCACATTACCCTGGTCAATGCCCACTGTATCCTGTCCATCACCTAGGGACATTGGTGACAAAGGGTGTATTGGCAGGATAACTGTGCACATTGATGGGGTTGACAGCTGTGTACTGTCAATTGGCTGACCAATGATGGACCCTGGCATATCTTCCTGTGCCATTACACAGATGTCATCATTATCAGTACCCGTGGCACCTGATTCAGGTTCCCTGCTGCATGACACCAGAGCAGCACCAGAACCTGTGGGAGGGAAACAGGAAACACAGTTTACAATGTCTACACAATGTTACCAGTGATGCACACATGCACACATGCACAGGTGCACACATGCACACATGCACAGGTGTGCACATGCACACATGCACACGTGCACAGGTGCACAGGTGCATACATGCACACATGCACACAGTTGCACACATGCACACAGTTGCACACTTGCACACTACTCAGTATGCGAGATATCAACACACAGACACAGACACACCTGCATGCATACACAGAGCATTACTCAGTGAGCCTAATATTACTATTACTATCAAGACTATTAAAGGTATTGTTAATACACACTCACCAGCATGGATAGGCTGCATTGCTGTTACACCGGAGGGACTTGCAGAAGTGAGGAAATTAATGTCAGTGGGCACAACTGTGCCATTGTTACTGAGTATGATACAGGTCAGTAGTACATCAGTCGCCTTTCACAGGTCAGCTGCTGATATTGAGAATATCACACTTGCACATTAAATACTATGATGACAGCTACAAACCAAGGACACACCTCACACATGCATTAACTACCAGAGTACACAACAGTCAACTATACATATGGCATATTACCTGCACGCTCATAGTCTTGCTGCTGTGTGGCTCCAGCCTCCATCATAATGCAGGTCTGCTGCTGTTGCTGTTGTTGGCGGGCTGGAGCCACAACACTTATGTGTAGTCCCTCCAGTCTGGTGAGTGGGGGATGTGTAGCTACCCCACCACCTGTGGCAACCTGTTGCCTGTGGATATCTGACGCACGCTGATGGACATTTCTGATTAAATCACTGCAGTGATGTCGTACCTGCTCATATGTCCTATTATGCGTGCCTATGTCATTTACCCAACGGACCAGGTCTTGCCACAGTGCAGCCCTCTCCTGCTGATTCTGGCTGGTGCGGGAAAAGAGTATTGCATAATCCCGCACCAGGCTCTGGTGTATCTCCTCATCCTCAGCTGCAGAGTACGCTGGATTGCACTGGTGAGCCATGGTCCTGAAAAAGGAAATAACATGATATCAGCAAAATATGTCAGCAGAATTTGGCACACATACTACACATGCTACTCGACTATTGTGATACAACATATCTCACATATATAGCATCTGTCTGTCTTTTGGTGGATACACATGTAAATGGCCAGGTATCAGTGCTCAGCCAACAACTGTGCAACAGTACCTGGCACACTCCATACGACATACTACCAAACCCCAGCAGTCAGAACACTGATTCAGGTCCAAAGCACCTCCTCACTCTTGGGGTTTGTATCGAGGTACTGTATGGGGTACATCATCAACTACTGTGAGCTGACCACCAACTAATTGCCCTGGATATACATATCCCACCTCCACCACCAGCACAAATGACTACAGTGAATAACATTTCAAATGCAAACTTTACACTTCATAACACTGACATGGTATCCTTTAAGCCCACTGGGCCAGTGGAAGACACAACCCACAATGCTGACCCCTTCACAAATGATTTCTACGGACATCTCTGAGAATGCATGGATCATGCAATCCCATATAAGACCAAGACACTCTCCACAAAGGGAAAGCATCCTGTCTGGTGGACCCCAGCCATAGACAGATTGTATAAAAAAAATGGAAGCTACTGCAAGACAGAGCATAATTCCATAAAGGGAAGGCATGTCTGATCAGCACTAGTAAGGAGCTATTTTCTCTCATACAAACATCCATGGGCAACTTTGAGAGGGAAATCAATGGGGACACTACAGATAACCACAAGGCCTTCTTCAGTTATGTTAGCAACCTGGTCAGAAACCCTCCAATATGCTCATAGTTAGTACACAACAACAAATAATTCACTGAACCCACAGATATTGGCAACATTGTGGCAGACAGGTTCAGTGCAAGTTTCCCCCCTCCCTCTCCACCAAACTAAGACATACTTATCCCAGCCGACTGTAACCTCCCTGTCATCACAGATGTCCAGGTGAGAGCCGCCTCAGAATAGCAGAAAACACAACATGAATGGGACCTGATGGTATCCCCGGTTGCATGCTACATGAACTCCAAGAGGAGCTAAACACACATATAGAAGTGCTATGTAACACTAGCCTGACTACAGGATATGTACCTGTACACTGGCGTACAGCAGCAGTGGTTCCACTCCACGAAGGAGGCACCTCTACATACCAATACAATACAACACAATACAATACATTACAATACAATACAATACAGTATGCTATTGCCCCTGGGACTACAGCAGCATACTGTTCTGCTACCCTGACTATTGTGACACATGTGATGTGATGGTACCTGCTCCTGTCAAACAGTTACACAGGGTGACTCATATGGCATATTACCTATCTGACTTACATTCATCAGGGGTATGTGTGACATGTACTCATGGGGAGTCTTGCTTCTTAACGCTGTGTGGTTTATTGCAGGGTATATCTTATCTGTGGGTAGGAACCTGTACCTCCGCCATGTGCTCTCTACTGCAGTGTCACGGATGACACACAGCAGTCATTTAGGTTGTGGATGGTGTGAGGTGTTACTATGGTTGTTGGACATCTGTCATGGGTGTGACTTAAGTATGTAAATCCAGGAGTGGTAACCTCTATGTGGGTAGTATGTGTGTACTCTGTGGTGTTGTCAGTCACTGTGCATTGGTAATGTGTTTGAGTGCATTGTCACAGTGTTGTACATGTCACTGTGTCCTTCTCCATATCTGTAGCTGTCATGGGAGGGACGTACCGTGGCAGCCATTGTGTGGTGTGGAGGGGTACACTGACCTACATGTCCATAACTGACACACCATGTCTGCTGACACATACAATGTGCAGGTATTCCAGGAATAGTGTGCCACTGTGAATATCATTGGGGGGACTATTGTACACATTTATGTCCCTGTTCACCCCTGACACATGCAGTGGTGGGCAGCCAATCACATATCTGGTGGTTACTGGTGTAGGTGATTTGAAACGGGGTATGGTACTCCAGTTTTGACACTGGTGTTCACTCCATGCCTTTGTCACCAGGCACCTGTTGCAATACATCTGTACACATGTGCCTCACTCAGAATATATATAATCTCTCTCTATCTCTCTCTCTCTCTATATATATATGTATATATATATATATATATATATATATATATATATATATATATATACATATATATATATATATATATATATATATATATATACATATACACATATATATATTGATGTACATATATTGCTATGGATATGGAGAGGGGGGGTGTGTGACAGAGAGGGGGTGAGAGTGACAGAGGGGGTGGGACAGGGGGAGTGTGAGATCGTCATATACAGTCATATCTGTAGATAGTCAGATCTGTCTGTCTATCTATATGTATCTACATATATCTATATCTGTATGTGTGTATTACATATATATGTTTGTACATATTCTATCTATCTACATCTGTCTATGTATTCCTACATCCCTCTCTATGTATGTATACATATATGCATATTATTTATATATATATATATATATATATATATATATATATATATATATATATATACACATACATACATATATTGACATACATACATATCCATATGATAGATAGGTATATCAATATGTTTGTTTACAAAACTGTATACACACACTAACATACTGCTAAACATACATAACTGTGAAACCTACTTTGTACATTGCACTACAACCTACATTCAACCTACATTGATATGTGCTCATAGATGCCCTCACATACATATGTATGTACAGCCTTCACTGATAGTTGCTGTATGTCCCCTGCCCTATGCACATCTTCATATACATATGGATACAGACCAATGACACATATGGAGGGTTCACAGTATGTAGACTTTTAAAGTATTACTTTACATTACCTGTGTTTGTCACAGCTGCTTGCGTTGCTGTCTGGTTTGGTGTCCTGCTGCTCCAGTTGCCAGTTGTCAGCTTTCAAATGGTTGTTGATGACTGGTTTTGTTTGTGTATGTTTTCTCTCTCTCTCTCTCTCTCTATCTATCTATCTCTCCCTACCTCCACAGGGTGCAATGAAAGTATTGCATGTGTGGACTGGGAGTACAGCATGCTTTTGTAGATATCTGCATATGTCCATGTGATGGCCTCTGCACCAATTGTTAGCCAGCATTTGCTAATTGCATGCAGCCAGTTGTGTACTGATTGCAGTTCTCACTGCGATTCCAGGACAGTGCTATAAAAAGGTATGTGAGATAGGCGTAGCCCTTTCAGAGTTTAAGGGCAGGGACCATGCTGGTATGCTGTGGACACTGTTCTGTGAGTGTAAAGGTTAGTATCCCTCTCATATTTCTGGCTGTGTTGTAGATTAACATTTCTCCATTCATTTCTCCAGTTTCCTGTACTAAGTGTGTATGTACACTGACACCTAAGACTACTACTACACCTTTAATGTGGGTGTGTGTGCTTTCCTGTGGGATATGTGGTGTAACTGGTATATAGCAGTGGCTCTTGCACTTTGTTGCTATGGCTTCAATATTTGCTCTTTACATTCACTACTTGTATGCCTGCTAGGTGTCTTGACTGTAGTGTGTTGCTGTGGCTTTCCTAATTTCCATGTACATTCACACCTTGGAATGCTTGCTATATCTGCTAGGGTGTTACTGCATGCAGTGTGGTCTGACCATGTTGTGGGCCTTGACATCTATTAGGCTATTTGAGTATGCTGCTGAGCAGGCCCCAGAGACTCTCAGGTGCATCTTTTATCTGCCTCATGGAATGGTACATATCAGTGGGGTACACCCATTAAATTGTCTGGTATTCTGCAGTTGTGACTGTGGGATAGCATGAGCATATGTATTACTACACTATTTCTGCCGTGCAAGTGGTGCATACTTTCAGTACTTCATAGTTACCATTGCATGTGTTGTAACACCTTTCTGCCTACTGTTTGTACATTTCACAGGGAGTCTGTGGAGCATCCCTGTAACTCAGTCACTGTTGCTATGTCTAGGCTCTTAACTATTCAAATATGGCAGTGTCAGACCTCTCAAGTGTACAGATATTTGCAGGTTGTCCAGATTTTTGCCTCATATTTTGGTCAATATCTCATAAACAGCTTTTTCTGGCAATTCACTCTGGGCTGAAGTCAGACTATAGTGACAAACATTTCAGTTTCAGACTTCATACCCTTCCAAACATCCAGCAAAATGCAGAACCTGTTACTCTCTGATTGGTCTAAGTTTGTTGTAGCATTATTTGGAATGTGTCCCTGTTTTTGGCCCTTTGCTCCACATTTTTTATTACTTAGTCCGGATGTGTTCCTGTAAGAGGTTGTGGGGTATGGGCAGTGATTATCTTGCTGTGAGTATGTGTGTGGCTTGCAAGGTGCTACAGTGAAATTATTACCTACTAGCTACCAACTAGCATGGCTGTTTCTGTTCACATACTACTATTCTAGAAATCCACTACATTTGACAGTAAATATACATGACATGCTTTGTGTACTACACATCCTATATTCCCTTTACATTCATTCCTACTATTACATGATATATTTATTCTAGCACAATGTTCTTATATAACAGTCATGGCTTAGTGGTAAGTCATGCAGACTACTGTTTCCAAGGTCCTGGGTTTGGGACTGACAGTGGGATTTTATTTTGCTTTTGAGCAGACTACAGGACTTGTCATTCAGAGTGACTCAGGCACTTTTAAGCAGTTGTAACCGGGTTAGCGCTGGTTTGCGCGGAGCTCACGCATGCGCACTGGCGTTCAGCTCCGTGCACACCCGCTTACAACCGCTTAAAAGTGCTTACTCTTGCGCACACCCACGCTATTTTCTTTGAAAGAAATGAAAATGGGGAGACAGGAAAGTGGTGAAAAAGGGGTCACAAAGAGGGTAAGACAGTTAGGGAAACAAGCTTGGGTTTTGCAGGAGGGATGTAGGTAAGGCCCATAGCTGCCCATTTCTTCATCAGCAACAGCTGTGCATATGTTTGTAATTTGGTGTGACATTTGAAACCTTCCACCCCTGAGAGAGGTGTAAGGACAACAATAATACTTGTTGTACAGCCAATTGTAATTGACAGTTTCCATGTCCAGCAGACGTGTGCGAAATGGGCAGCTATGTATGGGGCGTAATTTTTTTGTGGGTACAGAGTGCCCTTTTTTTTTTTTTCATGTGAGAGTGGTATGTCAGGTACGGGAAGTTGGTATAGCTGGGGAGGTAGGTTGGGTAGGTTAACAGACAAGACAAACAAGACGCATACATGGGCGGTGTATGACACATGTGGGGGGGTTACACAATTGACGGGGATGGATGTTTGGATATCTAGAGCCCATGAGCCCACAGATGGCAACAGTGGAACTGATATCCCCACCCATGGGCAGTTGCCACTGTGCCTTCATGGCCCAGGACGGGGCTGTGCTGGGGGCTGTGTAGGCCGGGCAGCAGGCACGCCCGTTAGTTGTGCCACCTGTGCCTCAAGCTGGTGTAGGGGCCCAAGAACAGCTTCCCGGATCTCCCTACGCACCACAGTCTGGACATTACAGAGGGTGAGTGGATGTTCTCCTCTGGCCACACTTGCAGAGGGGGGACGAGCCCCATCCCCTGCAGTGCTTCCACCCGCAGGTGGCACAGGGCCACCAGAGGAGGGTCCGGCCTGGGCACTACTGCCAGGTGCACTCGCCAGCTGAGGAGGGAGAGGTGGGTCCGCTGGAACCCACCTTCCCTGTCGTCCTATGTTTTGCATTATGTCATGACAGTTTGGGTTAGTAATGTACAATACCATTCACAATTAGTTGTAACAGCATGCATTAGTATTCCCATTAACCAAACACCCAGATATTCAAACCATTGAACAGCAAGCATAACACATGCATATTTTGAACAGCAATACACAGTCCAACAACATGCAGGGTTGATTGATGGCAACAGGCCATCAGGTCTGGATGTATGAACAGGGCAGATGCATCAACGTACATGCAAATATGTATGAACCAACAGGACAAATGTCCAGGGGTGTTAATTGTGATTGCACATACCAATTTCACTTGGAATGGATTATATGTGGTTATAGGGTAGGGTGAAAAAAATTTAATTAACAACTTCAAATACCAATACATACGCTGTACATTTCTAATAGCTGCAGATGTATACACACTACAGTTCTGCCTACAGTTTCCAATGTGATAACTACTTCAAGTTGGTGATAGGAATGTTACTGCTACATCAATATACATTTTAATTTTTATTCATACACATTCATATCTGGCTCTGTTTAGCTACATCATCCTGCTACATTTGCTTTATATAGCTATAGACAACTGTGGATGTTTGGTATTTCAGACAACCGTACTATCTGCATATTGCAGACTGAGAGCAACATATCCAGATTTTGGGATACACATTCCAGCTGCGGTAACATTTTCAACACATTTTACAGTTTGGTTCTGCTTGTCACATTCATTTCATTCTGTACTGACTGCAGTATACTTTATTCAGGAGTTATTACTACTTTATTGGTGGATACATAACTCTTTCTCACACTCTCTCACTTGTTTTATTTTTACAATTCAGGATGGTACTTAATTCTAAGCTTTATTGACATGTTTTACCTGTAGTTATTACAATCCTTTCCAACAGTCTCACTTCTGTCATGTTTCTGTATTTCAACAGGGATATATTTCACACATGTGTTTTACTCAGCTTCTGCAGCTGTACTTTTCAGCCTGCTGCAGGTTATGTACTATTATATTACAGGTGGGACATCTTTATTTCAGACTTTATTTCAGACTTTTTCATTTTTCTGTTTGGATTACAGACTGCATCACACTTTTGTAATCAAGCAATACTTGCAAACCTCTTACACTGTTACTTGCACATTTTATTACTTAGTGACTACACTGCACTCTTTTGCTAACTGTCATACTTTTATATTTATTTACAGTTACAGGGAGAGGATTACTGACCTGCCTGGTGGCGCAACCGCGCCAGCCTATCACCATAGGCTCTACAGTTCGCAGAACGGACACCTGCAGCTGTAATATAAATAAAGTAATATTGGAATACACATCTCCATAATATCAGCTAGGTTAATTTCTTACATAAATAATTAGATGTAACTTACTCAGTAGTGGGGCGTTGGGCATATGCCGGGCCTCCTGGATCCAACGGTTCAGTTGGTCCTGCTTCCGTCTCTTCAGGTCCGCATGGTGGTGACAGACCTGCTCACCAGTCCTTGGTATCCCTGTGGCACTGGTGAGATCATGAGCCAACTGGTCCCACGCCTCAGCCCTATATGCTCCCCACAGGACCTGGCCCTGCATGAGTTGGGCCTCATAACTGTGGACAAGGAGCCAAACCATATATTTGGACTCCTCAACGCCCCACCTCTGTGCTCGAAAGCAACTACCCTCACCTACACCTGACATTCTGGCTGCAAGTTGGTTCTACAATCGGTTATGCTGTGTATTCCTGTCTATGGGGTTTATATATGCCGTTTTTCCCGCACTTATCTGTGATTGGCCATTTTGGAATTGTATCAGCTTCACAAAACCTGCTTTGTCATGCTCCTCTTTCTATTCATTCCTATATATTTGCTATTACTGCATTTCTAAGTGCAACTGTCATGGCTTAGTGGTTCAGTACCTTGACTATGGTGCATGGTATCCTGGGTTCGAACCTGGCCACTGCTTTTTATATTTTATGACTGTCTACACAGGCTAGGAGGTGTGTCTATGTAAAGGCAGTTTTGTTACAGCTTGCTCAACGTTGCCCGTCGGTTAGCTTGTTGGCACTGCGCGCAGCTCCGCGCAAATGGGATACGCTGGTTTACGCATCATTTGGCTGTCAGCATGCATATTATGCTCAGCTCAGCTACGGGCACACAGTTTCAGCGTGTTAAACCACTGCTCACCTACGGGCACTCATTTTACACCTGTTAAACCACTGCTCACCTACGGGCAGATGCACTCAACTTATTAAACTGTAGCTCAGCTATAGGCACATCTGACATTTTTTATTATTTTGTTATCTCACATTTCTTCAAAATAAATGGCCCATTTCATTACATTTTACATAAAATATAATTTTATATGTGTACATATACGTCAAGGACTTGTTTCGTGCTTATTTCACTAAAAATAAAAATTGATGTTGGGGGGGCTCGAACCATGACTGCCTCCTCTTCAGCCAACATCTCTACCGCTACACTATTGCTTGTTGGCTTACTTTGCATATGCAGTTCTTATATGCTTTTCCACTGACTGCTAACTGTGGCTAAGCTACGGGCACACCTGCGCAAACGAGCGCAGTCACGGGCAAACATCTTTACAATTAAAAAAAAAATTATAACATGTTCATTTATATATTTTATGTTCATAGTCTGTGGGGGCATGTGTTGTGTTGTGTTTATTCACATTTACACGGACTCTGTCATGGGGGTTTACTTTCGGGAATTTTACTCTTCTGGGGGCATGTCCGTTTGCAGGGCTCGGCCTACAGACACGCCCCCTACTGTCTTCCACAGACCGTATAAGCCTTAGGTGTGATTCAGCATGCCCTCATGCATATGCATGACATGCTGACGTCACACCGTTTAACTGCAGCCTCCTTGTAAGCCTTGTAACTCTTACACGGAGGCTTCATGAATCCTGCCCAATGTTTTACATCTCATGTTAGCTGCATTATGTTTAATTTTGCAGTTAAGTATTTTGATTATCTAGCATGAGCTTTGCTAATAGACTGATGCTATTAATTAATAAAAATTAACACAATGTAAACAGCAACACATAAAACGCAGTTGCATAGTGTTTATTACATCATCTAAGCAAAAATATTACAAATACAGAGGAGAAATTAATAAGTGAAAGTTAATTCAGAACTACAACGTTTCCTTAAATACACAATTATAAGGCATTTTATTATGGAATGGCCTTCAGTTTTGAGAAATACAAAAAAGCACTTTCAATGCTTCAGATGCAAATTGTACAGAGCCGTTTTAATTTAGCACTGACTTACACTTTTAAATACAATTCTATAAAATTATTTATTATACATATTAAGCATTTCCACCCCCATTTTACTTCCTTTTTATTAGCCTTAATTCAGAGCTCCTTAAGTGTACTTTGGATCCCCATTATCAGAGTTGGTGGCTTCCCAGTAAACCTGAATGTATTACACATAACATTGTACCCACAATGTTAAACACTTTTTTTCATTTGGGAAGTCCTGACTGGCGTTTGCTCCTTGCCTCTTTGAAGGTGATACATTATTAATGCGCATTTGTGATTGTGCAGGATAGTAATACAGCTCTGAAAATGTTTCTCAGCATTCAGAAGTGCATGTTATCACATATTATTAATCATTATTATTTGTGGCATGTATTTTCTTAAACAAAACAGATTGCAATATAGTTACAGTTATAAAACTTCTGTAAGTTACATTCTAAAATAAAGCTTTTTGTTTCATTTCTTTTTATAGAAGATATGAAGGAATAATTTTTATTTATTTATTTATTTAACATTTGTTTATTGGGAAAATCTATCTTGAAACAAGTTAATTTTCAGGGGAGGCCTGGGGAGAAATGCTCCAGATGCATGTCTTTGTAATGTACAGAACCATTTTAATTTAGCATGTATTACACTTTCAGTATGAAAACATGAACAAAAATGTACCAACATTTACCTAGTTGAAAGATGTCACCTGACCATGTGGTGAAATGGCAATTAAAAAGTCATAACTCATTTTTTAACTATGCTGCTTAAAGATGTTTCATAGCTGCAATTAGCTGTACCTAGTATGCAGAAAAAGGTTCTTTGGTTTGATTTTCAGCTGTGGTGCCTTCTATGCAGGGTCTGCATGTCCTCTCTGTGCTTGCCCTGGTTTTCTACAGGTGCTCCGGTTTCCTCCCAGATTCGGGGACTCAAAGTCATCCATAGGTATGAGTGTATGCATGTATGATATGGAAGAAAGACTTGGCAACCCACTTTCTTTTCCCCCATTGCCTTATAAACGCAGCAGATAGCAATGATTATTTGTGGGGTCACTCTAGGAATAAGTTGTGACTTATAAGGCAGAGAGAGAATCCCAGCAGTTCAAGTACTTCCAGTGATTGGTAATGGTTCTCTGTGATGCTCTGTCAAAACCAGGGTTAAAGTGACACTTCAGGATGCCAACTTCAGGATGCCATTTGGCATCGTGAAAACTTTATCAACCAGAGAAGTTCTGAATAATAATTAATAAAGAGTTGAAAGAATTTGTTTAGGAGGGGAAGAACACAAGGGTTAAGTGAGATAAATTGATCCTTCCAACAAAACAAGGTGGTGTAGAATTACCTGATTGGAATGGATATTTTAGAGCCACACAGTTAACACTCATATTCATAACACAAACAGAAAGCAATAATTCAAAATGGAAAGGGTTGATAATGAAATGGGGGGGATTCAAGAATTAGGGAGAGAGTGAGATTTTGGATGCAGGTGCTTTAGATGAGTAGCAATAACCATACAAAATATTCTGTTCATAAAGTATCAAAACACATTTTAAGAACTAAGCCAGCACATGAATAGTGAAAAAAAGCTTTTGCTAATAGGAATAACTGCAAATAAGGATATAGAAAAGACGCAAGAGGGGGCTAGAATTTTCAAGAGAAAACTGGCAAAGGAACCAAGGTAATGGGAGCAAGTATCTACAGAGGAAAAGACAATAGAGTGGAATGAGGTCAAGAAGAAGATTGAACTGAAGGTTAGAGATTACCTTCCCTACCACGGACTGATATCAAACTACAGAAAAACAGAAAAGGAGAGGTGAGTGCTAAATGAAAAGAATATGTCTCTGGTACAGTTTTTAGTTGAGTCAAGAACAGAAAATGCTGCTAAAAAAAGGATAATTAGTTGGGCATATAAAATATTTCATGATAACTAGAAAAAAAAATCAATCAGAGGAGGTTAAAAAAGATTGGGAAGATAGACCAAAAAGGCAATTTATGAAGGGACAATGTGGGGACATCTGTATGGCTCTTAAGTATGCAACAAAGACCAGAAGGTTTAGAACTTTTGCTAGGAAGTTTTTGCGTAGGTATTTTTATACCCCAAGCAGTCTTCAAAGAATTTTTCCTCAGGTCAACAGCAAATGCCTGAGGTGTGAAAGGGAAAAAAAGGTATCTGGGAACATGTTTTTGGGAGTGTAATGAGTGAAATCTGGCAGAAATGTTGTGGGAGCAAATGGCTGTAACTTTGGAAATGCTTCTTTTGAGCTAGGACACATGATCTGAATTGCCTAGCTATAGTAAGGCCTTATTAAGTTTACTTGTATTGGCTGCCAAAAAAGCTAGCACTAGAAAAGGCAAATGAAAATCTAAATAGGAAAGTTATCCCTGCAGTGGCACCTATACCCCTATTGGAAGAGGTAGCATGTAAATGTTCTGCCTCCCCAAAACTAACCTGTGTACCCCTGGGTGATTTATCTTGTCATTTACAAATGGGAAAATATGGCTAGGCTTAAAAAGGCCTCCTAGCGTTGTTAGCCTAGTAATTAGCTATGAACCTATGCACCTATAAGCTAACTGTAATTGAGGTACTGTAACAGAGATAAAATAACTGGTGATGGCATCTTTAGATATGGAAGAAGCAAATTACATAAACTAAATGGAAATTGTAGGAACAATACATTCAAAATAATGGCAGGAGGAGGAGTTACGTTTAGGAAAGTTATGAACTGAACAATTTTTGTAATATTGGAATGAATGACAATTGTTAAGAAAAGCAACATACATGGAATGTATAATGCATGTAAACATGTTAATATGGTTTGTTTTCTTTTCTATTAATATATGTGTGCCTTTGTCTTAAGTATTAATTTAATAAAGGTGTTAACAGAAATAACTCTGAGTGAAGGAGTTAACGCAGGGTGAGTCTACAGTCCATTAATTAGTTACTGTCGGTATGGTGCAATTACGCATGGGATTTTTCCTGGCATAGTCATGATTTTGCCCCCTCCTCCTTTCCAACTGTCCTTTGGATGTCACAATATAAACAGATACATACCTGTCAACTGTCCAAATTTTCATAGAATGTCCAGATTGTTGCCTCATATTTTTGGTCTGTTCCTCAGACAATTTGTGATTTTCTGCATTTTTGTGGTGAATCAGTGAGGGCTGAATTCACTAAATAATTACAGGCATTTGAGTTTCAGACTTCTTATCCCTTCAGAAAATGCATAGTAACACAAGACCTTTTATTCTAGCAACTTTCTAATTTTATAAGAGCGATATTTAAAATCTGTCCCTACTTTTGGGGCTTTGCCCCCCCCCCTTTAATTTTGGTTTCGTCCAGATATTTTGTGCTAAGAGGTTCAGAACTATGAAATAGATGAATTTTTCTAGTACCTTAATGTACTGTTTTAGTGCTGCTTTATGAACTTCCTGATCCACTCCATCAATGTTGAAAGGACACCAAGCAGCTAATGTTGCTTAAGTGCGTGTAAGCAATGCTTCAGCAGAAGATTGCCAAACTGCTCTGAAACAGAACAACAGCAACTTAAACTTTCAGATTTCTCTGTTTTTACCTACACTCCGCAGCCTCCAGAGCTACAAAGATATTTTTAGGTTTCATATCATATATTCTAGTTAATAGACTTTATAGTGCAGAACTTTCCAGCTTTCATTTGCTTGACTCCAGATTAAGTCAGCATGTGTATCTTGGAAGCAAATATCTGAGAATCCAATAAACATTTTTAATGAGAATGTATGACTAGCAAAGAGCAGACCCAGTTTGCTGTGGTTTCACTGCATTTTTCTGTCGTGTATGTGAAAGAGCTCTTCAAAGAAAATTAACTTGCTTTCCAACACTGTACAACAAACAGTTGTGCATTAACAAAATCTGACAGCCTGACCTGTAGTGATGGATTAATTTACTGGCCGTGCTGAGGTAGCTTCAGGTGTAAACATTACTAAATTCTTAAGCAGCAATAATAATAATAATAATTACTCTATCATGGAGTGCAGCTATGAGGGAAATAAATAACTTACATTCAGAGACAGCAGAGTGGTGCAGGTGTTAGTAATGCTGCCTCACAGATCATGGCTCTCAGATCGCTTCTCATCTGTGGCATTTCTCTTTGCAGTCTACATATCCTCCATGTGAATCTTCACTGGAAGCTCCAGATGCCTCTCACATCCCAAACTAATGTGACCGATAAATAGGCAACCCTTCAAATTACCCATAGATGTGTATGCGATTTGAGTATGTGCACTGTGTCTTTTGTTTGTATGTGTGTGTTTGTGTGTGTGTGCATGCGCCTGTATACATGTGCATGCATGATCTATGACAGACTGACAAAATAATCAACATTTTCTCTGCCTAATGTCCACCAACTATCAGGACCACCTCTGGCTTTTCCACAACCATGAAGTAGACTTACATAAATGACGAATGATGAAATGAATTAATTTTGTAATTGTTTAATACACAAATATGCAAGGGACAACACAAGGCAGGGTGAGGTATTTAAGAGAATGGCACAAGCCAAGCAATGGCCGAAGGCAGCAGCCAAAGAGGTGCGTATGTTTTTTGAGAAGGCAGATTCTCTTCAATCTATCTGTCCCTCTTATAAAGGCAAATGTTACTACTCCTGTAAAAACTATGGGCAAATTATGAAAACAATTACTCAGAGCTTTATAATTGCATAATGGTAGTGGCTTGCAGAAATTCTTTATATGTATTTTTGTAACTGAATATACCTTCATAATTTAGGGGAGAACAGCAATCATAGTGATCTAATTTTTTTAGATGCAATGTCTACTAACACATCTGCAAATGATCCTTGGTTCAGTAACCATGGGTGATATTTCCTTTGAAAAAAATGGAAATGTTTTATTACACATACTCAAGATTGTGTAATGACACACAGGTCTTCAGGACTTTCATAATGCATTTTGGCTGACAAATCAGACTCTGCTAGATTAGAATGTGTTTCTTTCCATTTGACCTCATCTCAGCATATCCAGCATATCACAAGGGGAGGATGACTTGACATCTGAAACAAACAAACTTATGCCTACAATTCATTTTTATGCAATGTCAGCTCAAGTTAAACTCTTAACTGTTTTTTATTGAAGGTTTTTAACTGCATTTGTTCCCTTTAGTTTAGATTTAGTTTCTGCATCTCTCAGTTACATTTTTTTTTCTTGGCACTGCATTTGGATATTGTGCAAGTTATAAACTGATTTTTGCCAAGTGTCTGTGTTCGTTTTATAGCATTGTACCAGATCAAAGCCCTCTGGCCTTCTCCCATTCCCTCCCACGTTTTATTGACATATGCGATATATTTATTTATCAAACTACTACTTTCCAGGCAGCTTTGTGAACCTGGGGGATAAGTATGAAATTAACCCACAGTTTTCATAATGCTTTCCCAGTCACTACAAGCACACATACACACACACACACACACACACACACACACACACACACACACACACACACACACACGAAAACATTATCCATTTTGATGTGTAACTAGTTACAAAATGCTGGACTATAACAAAAAGACACTTTCACGATTCTGGCTGAGTTTAGAGCATAGGAATGTGTTGCTTTTTTATATCTGAACATATTTTATCCATGTGTATGATAATCCAGCTGTGCTACCAGAAGGAATGTAAATCAATGGGATTTTGTAACAATAATTGTTGCAGATGGATATAAAATGCTTTCTACAATTTTGGAAACTGTCAGCATATTTCTGAATACTCATCATTGATTTTACTACATATGTCATCTTATTCTGAATTTTCCTAAACCTGAAAACAGATTGTTTTTAGGACAGTCATTCTGCCTAAACTGCAGATAAAGCTTTTTAAAAATTGGAATGTAGTATGTTTTCCTCCAAAGATTGGTGCTAGTGTTACAAGCACAGGCATGTACAGGTATTGGGTATCATTCCTTTCTTATAACGTTAAAGTTGTCACAAGGTTTAATGTGTTTGCTGAAGTACAAAATGGCCATCAATACATGTTTAAAATAACATCACTGTGAATTCCTCTCTCCCCTAGAGCTTGTAAAACAATGAAATATGCCACATGGAGGAAAGTACATTATATCAACATGTTTTTCTTTTAATTCTTTGGTCCTTGGACAAATCTATGCATCAAGCCTGTTTAATGTTTTCATCTTGACACCTAAGAACAAAGCTTTAAAAGCCTATGATATTAATGTAAATGTTGAGAGGAAACATATTATATGAGAAATACACTGATACTCTTAACTTGTTAGCTAATATGTAGATCCAGGGAAGAAGCAACCAAGACCACTACAAGAATATATATATATATATATATATATATATATATATATATATATATATATATATATATATATATATATACATATGTATATATACTGCTGTACTGGAAGACATTTTTTAAAGGATGATAACACTGCCTCTCCGATAATGTGATCCCTCGGAATGTTTCTTATTTGTGTTCTGCAGTCACATTCTGTACTTAAGGTCTTACCGTCCTACTGACCCTTTGGCCAAATATAGCACGTGAGAGCTAGTTACAGTGCAGTGCTGTTGTGCTATTATCATACCAAACCAGCCAGAGTATTGCCATCCGTCTGCGTTCCAGTTACTGGAAAATAACAGTCATGGAACAATGCCTTTGTGGTCTGATTAGCTACAAGTCATCATTTCCTGTGTAATAACATATGATACGGCCATTCCACTAGCCTTGTTGATGTTGCTGTCGTATGATATGCATCTGTGAGCATGTGCATTAATCTTTGAATGTACCATGTATGCATACCCTGTGGCATACATAGTAGGTTAAAAAAGAAGTAGATACAGAACAGAGGCTATGGCACAGTGAGCTGCCAAGTGGTATGTAGGGAAGCAGAGTATATGGAATTCCTTACTTTTACTGCAAAAGTTTTACAAAGGTACTGCAGTGTAGGATTGTTGGATGTATAGATTTAGTACCCCGCCTTTTTGCATAACATTTCTTTGTAGTATTACAGAAATGGTTTTTTAACATGAAAGGCTTAATTATCTAAAAAGCAGTGTAATTCAAATATGGTATATTTCTGGGGCATTTTTCTGCCAGTTGCTTATGTATATATACAGCTGATGGCACAGTGGCACAGCAGGTGGCATTGTTCCCTCACAGCAAGACGTTCTGTGGTCCAGTTCTCATCTGAGGTGCCTTCTGTATGAAGTCTGCATGTCCTCCCTGTGTTCATGTGGGTTTCCTCCAGGTGCTCCAGTATCCCCCCACTTTCCAAAGACATGCAATAGGTTGATTGGATACTTTAAATTGACATAGGTGTGAGTGTGCATGCAAGAATGTGGTGTGGGACAACAACCATGGCAGGGCTTCCCACCTAGGGTTGTGAACCTTGGCTCTAGGTGATTGTCACTGTTAATGTGACGGGTCCACTTTAAAGGATCAAAATTTCACAACATCAAACCTCTGATCATCGAAGACCAGAGGACTTGAAGTTGTGAAATACCAAAAAAAAAAAATCTAAACAGTGAAAATCTCTTATTTCACATTTTTGCAGGGGGGCTCCCCCGACTTCCCCTGCTACTTAAATATACCAACTCCAAGATTGCACTACAGTGAAGAGAACGGTAAATTTCCTGTTCTGCTCTGTACAATGATTTCCATTCACAGGGTTCAATATTTCACAACTTCAACAATCTGGTCTTCACAGATCAATGATTCGATGTTGTGAAATTTCAATCCTTTGAAGGAGATCTGAAGTGACACCCTGAACCAGTGCACAAAAATGTGAAAAAGGGGTTGTGGATGGATGAATAGATATACAGCTGGGCTGGCAGCTATTTGGAGTATTTGGCTTTCTTGGACTACAGTGGAACAACACTTGAGGAGCTGAGGTCCCATCTGTGGATTCTGTAGTTCTACAGGGTACTTTAGTACTCACATGAGGAATGGTAAGGACACCTGGAGGGGTATGACTGTTAGAAATGTCTTGTTTTTAGACATCTTGGCAAGTCATGGACTGTCCATTATCTCATAGCAAACATAGGATCATAGCAAGGTATTAGGCTACTGGCCCTGAGGCCCTTATAAGCCTAGCTAATAAATTAACCCATGTTCCCACAAGTCAGCACCCAATGCCCCTGTCCAGCAGGGACATAGGTGGAATCCCAGGGGTGTATTTTCTATTTCCCATCCAGTCATCCAGATTACTCTTAAAGAGGTATAATGAAGTACTCTGCTTGACGTGGAGAGGGACCATATTCCACAGATGGGGGAGTCTCTGGGTGGCAAATCTGTCCCACCAAGTCCTATCGATGTCACAGACCAAGCTGAGGTTTTGTGTGCAGGTCACACTAGTGGAGTTTGGCTTGCAGATATGCAGCAATTTCATCAAGGTGAGGTTAGAGACTGCTCTGTATGCCAGACATAGATCACCCCTGAGGAGTCTGTCTGAGATGGAGTAGAGGGACAGATCTTTTAGCCTATCCATGTAGGACAGATTTATGAAGTCCTGGATTCTTCTGGTCAAGAACCTCTGTGGTCTCTTCAGCTGCTGCATGTGCTTCATGAGGTACATGTCAAAAGGGGAGTTATACTCAGTGATGGGGCCTGATAAGGGAGGAATACAGGGAAGTTATGGCTTCCTTGTTCCTGGAAGAATTACCATAACTAATGAGGTGAGCCATGTAGAATGCTGTCTGTACAATGGAGGCAATATGGTGGCCAAAATTTAGATTGCTGTCAACTTGGGTGCCCAGGTCCCTCACAACTGATTGTGTGCTTAGGATGTTGTTATTAATGGGATAATTTGACTAGATGTCACTCTCCCCAAAGGGGATGATGATGCAATTTTTGGCATTTAGTTTTAGGCCATGTTTCTGCCACGAGTCATTTGTCTGGGTGACATCCTTTTGTAGTATGTCTACATCACTGGGGGAGTTGATGATAGCACCCAGCTTGCAGTCATCTGCAGGCATAGACCTTTGGTTGTAGCTTGCACCTCGGAGAAGTATATTCCAAACAGCAGGTGCCCCAAGACAGATCCCTAGAGTACGCTGCTTGTTACGGGTCTACTACTTGAGGTAACATCCCCCATTTTGACTGAGTGAGCTCTATCAGTGAGCCATTTATCTACCCTTGTGGCCACATACAGATTTACGCTGAGCTGGGATAGTTTATCTATTATGCCCGAGTGTGGAATAGTGTCGAAGGACTTGGCCAAGTCAAGGTAGGCAGAGTGCACCTCGTCCATGGCTTTGGTGATTGACTCAAAGAAGTCTACCATATTTAACAGGCATGAGCTCCCCTTGACAAAACCAAACTCTGGGGGATCAAGTGTTTGGAGGTTGCTGATGTCATTGTTAATGTGGTCCATGATAATGTGTTCCATGGCCTTGCAAATCAGGCTAGTTAGGCTGATTGGTCTATAATTGCCTGGATCAGTGGATGCTCCACCTTTGTGCAGCGGGAAGATGGTGACCATCCTCCACTAGGTTGGAACAAAACCAGTACTCAGGCTTAGGTGGAATAGGGTGCCTAATGGTGCTGCAATTTCATGCCAGAGTTGATGCAGGATGCTGCCTGGGATGTTATTGGGTCCCTTGGAAACTGTGTTTTTAGCCTTTGAGAGGGTGGTAATGACTTACTCCCTAGAGATAAGAAGTGGGAGGCAGATGCTGGGAATATTCTGGATTACTGTTGGGGGGACAGAGGCGTGAAGTTTTCACTGAACCTGTCTGCCAGCAGGTTGGCTATACCCACAGCATCTGTGTATGTGTTGTCCTTGACCATCAGTTCTGAGCAGATTTGGGTGTTTCCTCTTAGATTGTGGATGTATGTAAAGAAGGCCTTATGATTGTCTTTAGTAGATGTGGCCAATTTGGACTCAAAGTTAGCTTTGGAGGACTTCACTAATACCCTTATTTGCCTGTTTAGGCCAAGGAGAGATTACTTCCAATTTGGCACCTGTTCCTACTCTGTCTTGGACAGCAATTTTTTTCCTTTTGTTGTAGAGTTTATTTATAGCCGATGTCCGCCAGACAGGTTTACTCTTCCTTGAGGAGGAGAATTTTGTCCTATCAGGTATTGCTGAATCCATGCATTTATATAAGTGGTCATATAGTACTTTGGTGTAGGCTTGGACATTAGTGCCAGTTCCTACTGTTGGGGAGGGGGGTGTCAAGCTGTTTAGACCTATCCTTAGTAGGTTGTAATCAGCTTTGGAGAAGTTTTTTTTTTGTTTAACCCTAGCTGGAGGAGGGAGGACATTCAGGGGAGACAGTGACAATGAAGTTGATCGCTTGTTATCTGATCTTGCCAGGGATGATGACACTGCAGGGGTGCTGCAGTGGTTTCCTATGTTGGTTAGTACCAAATCCAAGATGTTGTCACCTCTTATTGGCATTGACAAAGTTAAGGAATCTTTGAGCATTTGTGTTCTGGTTGGAGTAGTTTTTCCAGTCAATGGTTGGGTAGTTAAAATTGCCCAGGATCAGGGTATAGGGCTGAATCTTAATAGATTTGAGGAGATCCAGATAGGCAGCATGGGCGTCCTGAGTCATCAAGGATGCTCACAATTGTATGGCACAAAATAGCATCTTGGGCCAGAAACAAGTAACTGGATTTGATGTCATGTTGTCGGACATTAGATTGTATGTTGTAGACACCATAGGTCACGAAAGGTGTGGTGTTATTGTCTGATCACCATTTGATTGTGAGTTTGGTCAGAAAGCAAAGGTTGCAGCTGTATAGATTTAGGAAACACAGTCATGTGATGAAGATATCTGAAAAATGCAAAGTTAGTGCTTTTGTGTGTGAAGAAAAAAATTATGGCAAAAATCAGGAAAGGTAATTCCCATAAAGATAAAAACACTCTCATCAAACTAAATAGGCAACTAAGAGGGCTAATTAGGTCAAGCAAAGCCAGTGTTGAGGTTAACATGGCCTCCCAGGTGAAAGATAACCATAAGGCCTTCTACAGCTATGTCAGAAACCTCAAGGGCAGCACACAGTGATTTGCTGAACTCGTGGTTAATGCTGCCACATTCACTGAGCCTGATGATGTAACAAACCTGTTAACAAACAAAGTCAGTTCCAACTTTATCCTCCTCTCACCACAACCATCCCCCCAAAAAATACCCTGAAACATAACCCCTCCAACTGCAACTAGGGAGCATGTACTGCCTGCTCTCACTAAAGTCAAGAACACGGTCTCAGTGGGTGCTAATATCATCCCAGTTTGTCTCCTGAACAGTCTGAAATATAACTTATCAGGACCCATAGAGTTGTTATTTAACTCTAGTCTTAAAACAGGCTTTGTGCCATATGAATGGAGAACAGTGTTGGTCATCCCCCTGCATAAGGGAGGACCTTCAACAGATCCTGGAAAGTACAGATTCATTAGTCTGACTAGTCTTAGTTGCAAAGCCATGTAAAGAATTGTGATGGAAATTATTAACACTGGATCCATCCCAGTTTGGCTTTGCTAAAGGAAGGTCATGCTTACTGAATCTGGCAGATTTTTTGGAAAAGGTCACTAAGAAAATGACTTAGGGGAAAATGATGCATAATGCTTACCTAGATCTGGCTAAAGCATTTGATACAGTACCCTACAAAGGCATTGCCTACAAACCTATGGAACATGGTATTAATCCCTTTATAACACATTGGACAGCTAGCTGGCTCACCAATAGGACCTAGGAGGTTAGAATCAGTGAGGTTACCTCCACAAAGAGGCCTCCACCAAGTCACTGGAGTCCTCCTAGGGCTCTGTGCTAGGGTCACTCTTCTTTGGCATCTACTTCTTGGATGTCAAAGCCCTCTGGCTAACCAAGTTCACAGATGATTGCAAACTGGGTGCAATCACTGAATCCCCCCAAGATGAGTACACCCTTCAAGAAGGTCTAGCACAGACAAACTCTTGGTCCAAAAGCCATAGCTTAAATCAATACCAAGAAATGCATTATTATTTTGGGAATATCTGAAGATTTGGCTGGTAGATATCAAAAAGATACAAGTAAACTGTATTGGTCATTGAAGCAAAATCCTAAGTGTGAGAAAACTTTGGTGTAATTATGTGCAGTGACTTTTGGACTGCCTCAAGGAGGCATTGGCAAATCATTAAGTGACTTGTGTGGGAGAGGTGGCACACTACTAAAGATTTACTCAGTAAGAATGAAGAAATAAATACTGATCTCAACTAAAAATATTGTTGGAGAGAATGCTTTGAACAACTTCTAAATATGGTGGTCTGGATCTGTTTCTGTAGATGAGGTAGGTTTTGGAGTGGATGAAGTGTTGATGGAAATGCTGAAGTTAATGGATGCTATTGGACTGTCACAGATAACATATCTTTTTGGTGCTACATGGAAGGTGGATCAATACTTCTGGTATGGCAAATTGGTACAGTGATCTCCATTTTCAAAAAGGGGACAAGCTACTAAGGGTCAATGTGTGTCCGGCCTACATGGCAGTATTTGATCCAGGCCCTATGGAATGTTACACATTTGAAATCAAACTGCCAAGGGCCACTCATTCCAGGGTTCTTAACCTAGCCTCTGACATAAATAAATCATGTTGGAGATAAAGATACATCTTTCAGAGACTACCCCTTCTGTGGAACAAGCTTCCCATTCACGTGAAGCAAAGCCCTTCCCTGACCCTCTTCAAGTGCAACCTAGATCAATGGATGAATAATCATAATTTCACTCCTGGGATGACACCCATGCCCCTCATGGACAGAGGCAGTTGGTATTAGATACCATAGCATATGATCATACCTCTGTGAACATCGTTCACCTAAGAAAATTAAGAAACTCAGTTTAAATATGGCTAAGCTTGTAAGGGCTCCAGGGCCGTTAGCCTAGTAATCTCCTATGAACCTGTAATCTCCTTTGGAGAGTTGCAGCTAGAGAAAGATCACTTCCTTAGCCTACCTGGAAATGTCTGTGCTGTGTAGCTAGAAAGGAGACTTTATCCATCAGTCAAGCCTTTGATTCAGGATAGACAATGCAGTTCTCTTCCTGACTGTGAAACAGTGTATCATCTCTTTGTTCATGCACAAGTATTGAAGGTGGCTGTGAGAGTTTGCCATTGCTGGAGATATGTGCTATCTGGATCTGGAGAAGGCATATGGCCATGTAATGCAGAATGCCTTTTGTGAGACATACAACAATAAAGCATTCAGAGTCCCTGTGGCAATACATTCAGTTCATGTATTTCAGGAGCAATATCTGTATCTGCATTCTTCAAGTCATATATATTCATTGTGGGCAAAGAGTCCACCAAGAGCCTATCTTGTCTCCCTTTCTGTTTGTGATTTTTTGTTTTTTTGCACAAAATGAAAATCAGGACCTCAGAATCAGAGATCATGGTTCTCTTCTTGAAAAGACAGGATTATTCTCTGCAGGGGCAGCTATCTCACACGGAAGAGTTGAAGTGTCTTAAGATCGTATGTACAAGTGGATGTAGAAAGGATCAGGAGACTGACAATCAGATGATGGAAGTAGCAGCAGTACTTTTTATTGAACTGTTGTGATGAAAGGTAACTGTCCATCCCACCTCTTCACATTCAAAAGTGACCCACTCCAGCACAGCGTGGAGATCACTTGAAGTTAAAATGACATCTGCAAAGAGGCAAGATGCATTACTTTTATGTTGAATGGGTAACCCTGATGAGAGAAAGTGCCCTTTTCAGAGCTAAACTGGGAACTCTGTCTGGTTATTGACTTGCTCAAAGTCAGAAAGTAGTCACATGGCGGGAGAGGGAATCAAATCCTGCACCCTGATGACAGAAAACAACTTCTTAACAGCTCAGACCCTTAATTCTGTACACTAACTGTCATACGGTATTCTGTGTGGATCTTGGTTGTATTATAGTTTGTCCAAAAGAATCACAAATGGGTAGGGGGATGCATCCTTCACAGGGTTCTATGCCCAGTTGTCTACATCAGAGGCATGATGTAGAATGCTAGTCCCCAATTATTCCCCTTTAGAAGGTACTCCTTCCTCCTTAGATGGTATCTTTCCTACTAAGATGGTACTCTTCCTCCTTAGATGATACTCTTCTTCATTAGATGGCACCCCTTTCTCCCTTACATGTTACCCTTCCTACTTAGATAATACTCTTCCTCATTAGATGGTACTCTTCCTCCTTAGATAGCACCCCTTCTCCCTTATATGTTACCCTTCCTCCTTAGATGGTACTCCTTCCTCCTTAGATGATATCCTTCCTCCTTAGATGGTACCCCTTCCTGCTTAGATAGTACTATCATTTGAAGATATTCACCCCATGATCTCCTAGCCTTGTCAGGTCAGCTAGTTAATATACCTAAGGTAGTTTATTGATTTATTTATTTGTAAACCAGAAAAGCTCACTGGACACTAGCATCCCTTTTCAGGGTGACCTGGAAGCACTATCTGGTTAGGTGGCTTGTTCAGAGTCACATGGCTTGGCAGTGGAAAGTGAAGGAATCAAGTCCTGGACTACAAGTTGAGAGAAATACTATCAGCTCATACTTAACCCTCTGAGTTAAACTACAATAATTATATATATAATTTCAAACAGAGACTCGACGATTCTTGATTTTTTACCATCAACAGCAAATTCTGGTACAAACTTCCTTACAGACTCAGATGTACCCCCTAGAAAGCACTTTAAGGACACTCTAAAAGACCACCTCTATAAAAAGTTGGTTTGCAGTTATGGAGTTATAAAAGTGGTAATATAATTATCAATGAAACCCACATCTACATTTTTTTTGTTCCTATATGATGTTACTTCACATCATTACATGAAAGTATGTTAACCATACTCCCAGTATGCCTAGTTGCAATCTATGTACTATCATTTTGATAAAACTACAACCTAGTACATTAGTATAACTGTATTCATGAATGTTCTTTCAAAACCTTGAACAATTAGTTTACTACCATTGAACCTTCTGGCTGTTATGTATATACTGTTTGTTGTCTGAAGTTTTACTTTCTAGGCTACTACTGAAAATTGGATTTCCTGGCTGATATAAAAAGTGTACACACCCCTGTTAAAAATGCCAGGTTTTTGTAATATAAAAAATGAGACCGCAACAAAATAATTTCAGAACTTTTCACACCTTTAATGTGACCTATAACTTGTACAATTCAATTGACAAACAACAAATCTGGTAGGGGAAAAATATTAAAAATAAAAAGGTATACAATATGCTGGTTGCATAAGTGTGCACACCCTTAAACTAATACTTTGTTGAAACACCTTTTGATTTAATTGCAGGATTCAATCTTCTTGGGTACACACCTGACATCAATTAAAGAGACTCTGATTAACCACAAATAAAGTTCAGCTGTCCTAGTAGGATTTTCCTGACATTTACTCAGTTGCCTGCTACAGCAAAAGTCATGGTTTGCAGAGAGCTTACAAAGCATCAAAGAGATCTCATTGTTGAAAGGTATCAGTCAGGAGAAGGATACAAAAAATTTCCATAGCATTGGATATACCATGGAACACAGTGAAGACAGTCATCAAAAAGTGGAGAAAATATGGGACAACAGCAAAGATCTGGACATCCCTCCAAAATTGATGAAAAGACAAGATGAAAACTGGTCAGGGAGGCTGCCAAGAGACCTACAACAACACTGAAGGAGCTGCAGGAATTTCTGGCAAGTACTGGTTGTATACTACATGTGACAACAATCTCCCCGTATTCTCCATACACCTGGGATATGGGGTAGGGTTGCAAGACTTTTCTTACACAGAAAAACATCCAGGCTCAGCTAAAATTTGCAAAACAATACATCAAGTCTCTAAAAAGCATGTGGGAAAATGTGTTATGGTCTGATGAGAACAAGGTTGAACTTTTTGGCCACAATTCCAAAAGGTATATTTGGCACAAAAACAACACTTTGCATCACCAAAAGAACACCATCCCCACGGTGAAGCATGGTAGTGGCAGTATCATGCTTTGGGGTTTCTTTTCTTCAGCTGGAACAGGGTCTTAGTCAAGGCGGAGGGAATTATGAACAGTTTCAAATACCAGTCACTTTTGGCCCAAAACCTTCAGGCTTCTGCTAGAAAGCTGAAGATGAAGAAGAATTTCACCTTTCAACACGACAATGATCTCAAACATATATCCAAATCAACAAAAGAATGGCTTCACCAGAAGAAAATTAAAGTTTTGGAATGGCCCAGACAGAGCCCAAACCTAAATCCATCAGAAAATATGTGGGTTGACCTGAAGAAGGCTGTATACAAGAGATGCCCTCGCAATCTGACAAATTTGGAGCACTTTTACAAGGAAGAGTGGGCAAATATTGCCAAATCAAGATGTGCCATGCTGACAGACTCCTACCCAAGAAGACTGAATGCTGTAATTAAATCAAAAGGTGCTTCAACAAAGTATTAGTTAAGGGTGTGCACACTTATGCAACCAGCTTATTGTACGTTTTTTATTTTTTATACTTTTTCCCCTAGCAAATTTGTTTGTTTTTCAATTGAATTCTACAGGTTATAGGTCACATTAAAGTTGGGAAAAGTTTTGAAATGATTTATTGTGGTCTATTTTTTTATATCACTAAAATCTGGCATTTTAACAGGGGTGTGTATACTTTTTATATCCACTGTGTGTGTGTGTGTGTGTGTGTGTGTGTGTGTGTGTGTATGTATACACACACACACACACACACACACACACACACACACACACACACACACACACATACATATATACATATATGTATATAAATCTGAGTCTTAGGATGAAGGCCTCAGTTTACTAGTCAGTCTATGTTACCATCTTTATCTGTGGTCATGGGCTTTGTGTAATGACCGAGAAGTTGAGATTGTGGATAAATATGCAGAAATGAGGTACTTTCCCAATGTGCCAACCATACTTTTCATGATAGTGTGAAAAGTTCAGTAGCCAGGAAGATCTTAGGGTGCAGCCACTGCCCCTCCATGCTCACAACAGTCAGTGGAGAAGGTTTGGGGTGCCTGTGAGGATGCCTCCTGGGCACATCCCACAGGTGGGTATAGCAGACACAAGAAACTACTAGGAAGAGGTCTGCTGACATCCAAGGATCAGAAAAAGAGAAGTCTAATCTGCCCTGCTCAGCATGCTACCACTGAAACCCCTCACCAATACAGCAGGTTTCAAACATGGATGGACGGATGGATTTCTAGTTTTTATTTTTACTTTCTATTGCTACAGTAAAGCCTGAGATATTATTCAAAGGAAAATGTTGTTATACTTTGCAATTTTATTTGTCATTAGAAGAGATTTATGGATACTACTAATATTCATAAAGGGCAGTACATTGAAATCTTAAAATACAGCTACTGTTATTATTTTGAGAAGCCATAGCACAAGGTTTAATTAGTGCAGATTGAAATAGTACTGAACAACATCTATTCTTCATCACTGTTTAGTCTGTTTCTGGTTATAGCTGGTAAACAGCGAAATTGTAAAATACATTTTGGATCATTATTTTGAAAAATAAAGGCATTTTATCAGCAGTGTTGAACAATATATGATATTCATCTGTGTGGGCTGGGTTAATACCACTAGATTTGGCATACATTGGGGATCTTTCCCTACTCTTTTTGATAGATGCCATAGGATCTTTTAAATCCACCTGAGCTACCACCAACTCTTGTGCAAATGGCTCAGTTTAACATCTCATCAGAAGAGCAGCACAATCAGCAGTGTCTCACTCCCCCTTATACTGCACTGTCAGCAATTGATCTACCTTGTATGGGAATAGAACACACAGCCTTCTGTACCAAAGATGTGTGCTACTTGATGTGCCACTGTCATTTAGTATACCTGGTAAACAGTGATATCCTAAAATATAGCTGGGATGAAAAGCAATACAATCTGTAGTGCATTTTTAAAATAATGTTGAACAACAGATATTATTTCTCTCTTTTCAGTCTATATCTGTGATTATACCAATTATTTTGTAAAAAGAATGTCTCCGTTGCATTCTGTGTGGCTCTTGAAAGAATACAGAACTTCTTAATGTAGAGAAGATTGTCACCATCTCCATAACTGTATCAAGTGGAAAGCCACTAGTTAAATAATTAGCACAAATGTCAGATGGGTACAAAGCGGCATCAGTTTGCTTAAAGTCTTCTTTGACAAACCTATGGGAAGAATTGAATTTGTTGGCTTATATGCAGTGCCTCTCTAGATTTATTTATTTAACATTTGTTGACTGGGAAAGTCTGAGTAGGACAGAGCCTACTTTTAGTGGAGGCCTGGGGAGAAATGCTCCAGACACGTCTTTGGAATGTGGGAGGAAACCCAAATGAATACAGGGAGGACATGCAACCTCCACACAGAAGGCACCCCAGCTGAGAATCAAACTGGAGAACCTCTTGCTGTGAGGTGACTACGTTAACCTCTGCACAGCTGCATCACCCACAGTCTTGGTTTGGGTTGCCTGTGTAGGGCTTTATTATTTTATGCCATGCAACTAGATGTGACAACAGTGAAATGCTATAAGAACAATGCAGATAGTTAACTTTTTTACTTAAGGTACCTTAAATGAGAAGTAAAATGACATTGCTAGTAACCACTCATAGTATTACACCCACATCACTTACAGTAAAGTAATTCTGGTTCAACATTATCTGTTTATTATTTTTTTATTCTATCACCTCCTGCTGACTTTAGGCCTCTGGGGAATGTCTATTATCTGCTGGCTTCTTTATTTGCTTCTTCAACAGGCAAAGGCTTGGGGTAGACTCCTTAATTCTATCACATTAACAGGTTGCGCTTTTATAAACTATAGTAGCCCTACTTTCTACTTCCCCTTCTTCCAGCAAGTATCATGCAGTGATGTCACTGCAAAAAACATACTGCCGCATTCATTCACCTGATCCATCATGACATTTGTGGGAAACCTTCCTAACAGGTTGCTTGCCTACCACAAGCCCCATGGAAAGGAGCAGCAGCCAGTGGGTTCAAAATTCTATATCCACATCCAAAGAAAAGAGAAATGGACTTCAACAGCACTATTTCACTCTCCTGGCTGTTCCTCCAGGTGACCCTTGGTCACCTACAACAAAGTCAAGTGCTCTCCCTCTTCCCCATGAGGCCAGCTTATGAAAAACCGATTAGTAGTGTGGGATATTTAGAATTCTCATGTACAATTGAGTTGTCTGGTTCTGTTGGATAGATGGGCTGCATCCTTTCCCAACCGTAAGAATTTTATCAAATATATTTTTTTAGTTTAAAAACATTTAATAACTTTTTTATTGCAGTTCTCCACAATTTGTTTATTTGATTATCAAGTTATTAGTTTCACAACTTATGCTAGCCATTGAGTCCTTACATGCTTCATTGCACTGTGAGAATACACGGAGTTGAACTGTGATAAAACAAAAGTAGATAAGTGTTGTTTTTCGGGGATTTCTTTTTTAAAATAGACCAACAAATACATTAATCCCTCCATGATATAAAGGTTGTTATGCCTGTTGTTTCCTCTCCACCACTGTAAATAGTTCTGTGAATGTGCCACAGTTACTGGGGATGTTTTGGTTCTAAGATCTAGCAAAAGCCGCCTCAGTCCCACCTACTGTTTTGATCTTATATGATTGATTGGTTAACACACTGAGCAGAGCTAACTGGATCACAGCTGCCTTCATGTGGTTTACCATTTTTAATTAAGATCTTTAGAAGTTTTTGGTAAAGGATGGGTGGGAGGCAGAATTTATTTTAGTGTATATAAGGGATGCTGAAACTACATCTACAGATCCTTGTTAAAACAGCATATTATCAGATACAAATGTATATATAAAACACATGAAAGAGGTGGGAAGCATGAATAAAAAACTTTTAACACCAATGCAGACAAGAACATGAAAACTGAAGTTGTTCAAAAATCTATCAGCTGGGAGCATTTAAGTAAGAGAATTGAAGAACTGATTTTTTTGCACTTCTTCATGCCTGCCAACCATCAGACTCCTTCTCAGACTATCAGCACACATATTCCCTTCACAAGGTGAGAGATAACAGAGAGGTTGTCATCCAGGTACTGTAGCTATCAGGCTAATTTAAGATTTCCCTGTTTTTCCCCAGACATAACAATGTGTGCATTCTGTGAGGCATTGAGATGGGCATGTGCAATGGGCTAACAGATGAGAATGCCCACTCATTTCTGCAAGGAGCATTCTCTAAAAAGAGCTTTGCCCCTCCCACACAGGTGGACTCTCCAATCTGCACCACTAAGATTGTACAACCCTGACGGCATGCAAACCTGCACCCTTCCCTGGGTCACGCCTCCTTACTCCTCATTCTTCATGTCTGGCTCCTCCAGTGTCAAGGTCTCTGAGTCTAGGCCTCCTGGATCACAGTCAGGGCTTCATCCCTCAGCACAATGGAGCCGGGCATAAAAGACAAGGTAAGTCAGCCTCAATGTATTTAGCTTGCTGTCCTCAATTTTACCTCACATTGTGGCCCAGTACTCATAAAATGTGATATTTATTGGCAAAACACTGAGGAGTGTACTCATGAAATAATGACAAAGTGAGTTTCAGACTTCATATTCTTCAGAAAAATGCCTGTTAATAAAAAAAAAACTGTTATTCTAGCAACTTTCAAAGTATCTAAAAGCAATATTTAAAACCTGTTTCTGATTTTGGACATTTGCCAGCCTCTCATTCATTTTTGACTTTGTCCCTGATTCTTGCACTAATAGGTTGAGAGGTATTATCACAGTCAGATAAGGTATAACAACAAAGTGGCTATACCTCCTGGGTGGGGAGTGGGGTTTGTTTGTGGTTGAAAGTTATTTATCTGATCATTTATTCAGTTAACTGTTTGACTTTGTTGTACTAATGTGAAATGTACAATGTGCATCTGAGTGAAATAAGTTGGAATACTTGTGACTACTATTTATGTGAAACAAAGCAGAAATAAATTAGCTCTCAACCATCCATGATTTCACAAAATGTCCAAAATTTCACTTATATGTTTTGTTTCTCATAAAATCTATGGATTTCTGAGAAATCAGTGATGATTGCAGATACTAAATAATGACAGGCATTTGAGTTTCAAACTTCATGTACTTACGAAAATACATGCTAATGCAACAAATGCTATTCTAGCAAATTCTGAGTATGAGAGAGCAATGCATAAAATCTATCTCTGATTCTAGTATTTTGCCCTCATTATTTTTTACTTTGTCTCTGATTCTTGTGTTAAGAAGTTAAGAAATATTATTTTTAAAACGAATCAGATGAAGTGTACATAGAGAAAATAATTGCTGAGTAGTGGTGAAGCTGTTGAGTGGTGCCTGACCTGTCTGTGGATGCAAATAACTTAACCTTTTGTTTGCTCAGTTTATGCAGTCTAACTTTGAAGGACTAATGTGCAACTGTGTGAAATAAGTTAGAATACTTGGGCTATTGTGTATTTGTGTAAAACAAGCTCAAAATACATTACTGTGTCAGTAACTACTTTTTCATTTTTATCATCATCATCTAAGGTGTACACAGTCAACAGTGGACAATATTCACTGTGTACATGGGCTGTCTGTGGATGAGAATTGCTGATCCTGACTTTCATAATCAAGTTAAACAGTCATTAGTCTGATTTTACAGAACTAGAACTATTACTCATAAGTAAGGGTATCTCATCCAGTGACAAGGAGGTCATAACATCCCTGTATTCTTCCTTTATAAGGCCCATTATTGAGTACAATGCCCCATTCGGCATGCACCTCGCAAAGCACGTGCAGCAGCTGGAGAGACCACAGAGGTTCCTCACCAGGAGGATCCAGGGCCTCAAAAATCTACCATACACAGATAGGCTAAAAGCCCTAACCCTCTACTCTGTTTCATACACACTCCTCAGAGGTGACTTCTGTCTGGCATACAAGATGATCTCGGACCTCGCCTTGATGGAACTGCTGCATATCCGCAAGTCAAGCTCCACTTGAGTAACTCACACACTTGGCCTCAACCTGGTCTGTGACATCAATAGGACTTGTTGGCGGGACAGAATTTTGTCCCAGAGACTCCCTCCATCTATGGAATAGACTCCTTCTCCATGTCAAGCAGAGTACCTCTTTACCCCTTTTTAAATGGAACCTGGATAACTGGATGGGCAAATACATCCCTGGTATTTTACCCTCTCCCTAATGGACAGGGGCATCGGGTGCTGATTTGTCTATGTATGGGCTAAACTCTTGGCTAGGCTTATAAGGGCTTCAGGGCCAATAGCCTAGTAACTTCCTATGCTCCTGTAGTGAGTATCTGTGTAAATCAAGTTGGAGAATTTTACTGTGTTAATTTTTTTTATCATAGTTGGACATTTGAGGTGTATACAGTCAAACAGCTGTAACTGGTAGACACAGGCACTCATGTCTTATTATGACAGTAGCTGGAAATGTCTTAAATCAGGAAGGTGGATCCAAAAGAACACAAATATATAAAATTGATTGACAGACACACATTTCAATTCATTATTAATATTACTGGCATCTCTGTAGTTATTTCATCATATGTTTTTCATGGATATATTTTATTCTAAGTCACAAGAAAAAAAAACAAACTGAAGGGAGCTTATGTGGAAAGCTATTATATGTCACATTTGTGTTTTTTGATTATTATATATTATTATCCAGATAAGTATACCAAGAAGTTTCTCTTGGAAATCACTTTCTGAAAGTTGTTATATAATATTTGTGTGTGTGTTTGTATGTGTACTTATGGTACGAGGAAGGGACGCAAATGTGCCCCTGTGAAATAAAGCTAAGCTTTACTGAATTATGAAAGCAATTTTGTCAGATTATTTGCTTCACATTCTAAAGTACAGTTTTTGCTCACACTGACTCTTGTTTTCAGGAATGAACCACACACTTTGGTTTGCTTAACAGACCAGGGTGACACAGTATTCAAATGAATGTTGTGGCAATCAAACTAAAGTCTGTTGTGAATTATAGAACTATTTCAGTTTGTAACACTAACCACTAAGACATATACCAGTACTACCTGTTCAGAAAATATAGGGCACATGCTACAGTTAAAAGCATAACTGTTAGACCTACAGTGCCAAAATCAGAAGTATGCTTCCTGAAATGTGAGGATGAATTCTACAGTGAAAAAGATCAGTGGTTACAAGCACATAATTATGAGTAGATCTCAAGTTGCTGGAAATGTTTTAACAGTTTTTGAAATAATTTCATTTACTTACATTAGGAGAATACTGGTAAAGTAGACAATGGACTAGAAACAAACAAAATGATGCTATAATGTCATGCAGCAGTGTAGCTGTTTATATGTTGGTCTCTGTTAAGTTCAGTTGAGTATAATGTTCCCAAATGAATGTCTCCACCTGGTGTGTGGGACCACCGATCTGAACTGTCATCCTTGTTACTTAATAAATTATAGATATGATTGCTTGTGTTTTAAAAAAGACATATCCAGTCCAGATTTCCTGAAAGGGATTCCCCCCAGGGAGAGGTGGACTACTATGGTATGAATCTCTTTTGATAGGCCAGTCCTGACTTAGGGAATTATGTCCTGTAAAAAGACGTGAAAATTAGATTAGAAGGAAGAAGCTTAACCTCCCTGTAAATATTACATAAAAATTATGATAAAGTAGGTGAATAATATACTGCAACTGGTGAGACCCTTCTGTTTCCACACTCAGTAGCTAGGGTCAGATATCTAAGTTCCTAAAAGAATCAAGAGAATCACTTTTTGTCATAAAATTAGCAAAAAAGTGTATCATTTCTTACAGCCCTTCCATTGCAAAAACATCCCCGAGTGTCACCCATACTTACATTCTACAGTTCAATCATCTTTACCTTCAATGAACATGGAAACATATCTTTTGTTAGTACTCAATTAATAACTTGAGCCATATGAAAAGACAGAGCGATCAACTAAATTTGTATTGTCGTCCTCTGTGTAATGATTCTGAGCTTGGAGTCTTTATTTCTTCTAAAAAGTGCTGTCATGACCAGGAAGAAATTGTAAAATGAGATACCGATCAGATTTTACATGTAATCTGAATGGAAAGTACATGTTGGTTTTAACCCAAAAGATAAAAAATTGTAAATTTTTAGGGTCAGCTCGGTATCACCAGAGTTTGTTACAATCTTCAGTAAAGTTCCATGTAGCTGTAAGTGACCTGTGAGATCTGCCCAGATAACTTACTGCATATAAAGAAAGTTTGTATTCTTTATTATTAGCCAGCCCTGTAGGGATGGTTCTGTTTTGTTCAGTCAGTTATGGTAGTATTTCTACATAAAGAACAACGAAAAGAGAGGACAAACGTAATTCCTGCTGGGCACCCCCAGTGAGACTGAAGTTAGTTGACAATCTTCTGCCTCTTAATTTAAGCTTTTCTTCTCACTCTGACATTTTTTTTTCCAAAATGACAAACAAATCCATCTTTAACATTAACCAGAACATAACTTAACACATATATGAACTACAGCTCAGAATGTGACAAAATTACCAGAACCACAAGTAAGACACTGAAATTCTTCTATTTTCCTAGCAGTGATACTTTAGTAATCTTCCACATTCTTGGAATTTGTTTTAGTTGTTTTGCTTGCTTGTTTATTTATTTAAGGTAACTAGGCTGGAACCCGAGGCTCCCTTTTAGCTACAACCTAGTTGGTAATCATCATCAGTTCCCCCCTTTTTTCTCATTTTGGGGTCAAGGGTGTTGTGTAAACTGTCACCATCTGTCTCAATTCAGTGACACTTTCCTACCTTCTTTGACAGTCATGCCTTACTGTCACAGTTCTTCTGTCATACATTCCATCTAGCTCTTTGCTTCTTTGCTAGATGCCCTCATTTCCTTTTGCCTTTTCCTGTCTGTCTCAAATCTTCTTCACCAGATTGCTTATGTGCCTGAACCACCATAATCTGTCCAGTGTGACCTTTTCTGCAATTGGAGCTACTTTGGCTTCTGTTTTGATGTCCTCATTTCTTTATCTGCCCCCACAGTATGCATCCTACCACTCATCTCAGGCACACAGGTTCCATACCATACAATAGTACCGGTCACACCAAGTTTTGTACAACTTACTTTTCAGATGCTTTGGCATTCTTCTGTCACACATTATCCCTGCCCCTTTGTGCCAAATGGCTGCAACCCCTCTGATTCTAGCTTTGACCTCTTCATTCAGACTTCCCTTCTCCTTAACCACCCCTTCCAGATACTTGAAGCTGTTAACGTGTTCCACTATTTTCCCATCTCAATTTTCAGCTTTTTCTGATTTCCCCAATTTGCTTCCTTTTCAACTGCCTTATCTGTACTCAGTTTCATCCTGTGAGCCTTCAGTTTTGCATTCCATTCCCCTATCCTTTACTGAAGTTCTTGCTCAGAGTCTGTCTGTAATGACACATCATCCACATACAATGGCATTGTTGATCTGTCCCCTGCAGTCTGTTTGCTAATGTAGTCCATCTCCAGTATGAATAGCAGAGGGCTCAAAGCTGAACCCTGATGCACACCAGTTCCATTGGGAACCCATTTGCAATATCAAACACTGCTTGTACTTGAGTCATTGGATCCTATACATAGTGTGCACTTATTCTGCCAATGTTTCTGGGACTTTGAACTACCATAGGACTGCTCAAATAAGCTTTCTTGGGGTGTTGTCATATACTTTCTTCAAGTCTATGAAGGCCTAGTTGGACTCTCCTAATCTGTAGTTTCTTCTCAGTTATCTGTCTCACTGCAAACATTGGGTCAGTTGCATTATATCCTGATCTGAATCCGAACTGCTCTTACTTTCTGTTACTCTGCGTATTCATTTATCAATCTTCCCCTCCAAAACTTTCATACAGTGTGACAGAAGTTTGATACATCTGTACTGCCCACAGTTGTGGATGTCCCCTTTGTTCTTGTGCACTGACACTGGAATGCTTATTTTTCAGTCATCTGGAATACACCTTTCTCTCCATACTGCTATGAGTACCCTCAGGAGCCATTTTTTCTTCATCTCACCCACCATCTTTTATCATATCTGCTGTGATCTCATCTGAACCTGCTGCTTTCCCTGACTTCATTTTCCTTAGTGCTGTTCTCATATCTTCTAGGATGGTCTCCTTCTCTTCTTTTACCATAGGCTGTGTCTGGGGGAGTACAGCTTTGGTAGAGGTTTCTTCATTCAGAAACTGCTGAAATACTCCTTCCATCTGCCTTTGATTTCCTGTAGGCTGCTGAGCAGGTTGTTGCTGGCATCCCTTATGAAGGGTGTTTATCTTCTTCCTTGTTTTATCTTTGCCTTGTGACCTGATACAGCTTCTTTGTGCTGTTTACTGAGTCACTTTCCAGAAGCTGGTAGAATGCCTCTGATGCCTTGTTCTTTGCTATTGCAACTCCTCTCTTAGCCTCTTTGTTAGCCAACCAGTATTCCTTCATCTGGACCATCTTTTCTATCTTCCACTTTTCCTTGCACTCCTTCATCCTTTTGATGACTTCCTGGACTTCTACATTCTATCACCAGTTTTCCTAATGTATCTTATTTCCAATACCTGGCTTGACTGGACATCTGTTCTAGAGTCCTCAGACACTTTTTTGAGGTGCTGCATACAAATATTTAGAGATACACCACTAATTAATAATTCTACCAAATCATTCCCATTAGTCAGCATACAATTATGTTTAAGGACACCCTCATTAAATATTTTAATTAATGCAGAATGAAGTTTAATACATTTCGTATGAAGTCACTGCAGGAAAAAAAGAGAGTCAGATTCCAAAAGAGTTAATCTCGGTGTAAGTGACTTACTCTGGTGTAAATCTTCACCAGTTCCAAAGGAATTTCTCTTGGTGTAAGCGACTTACATCAATGTAAGACCTGTCTATAGTCACGCTTACAATGGAAGCCAGATTCTGAAAGCCCTGCAACAGGAATGTGCAGTTAGAACTCATCTGATTGAAGATTGATGGATTGGGGCTCAATTTTGAGCTTTTTTATCAGTTAATTTGTTTTGATCAGTTTGTGCTCATTTGCTACATGACACCGCATTTGTACATTGTGCAGAGGTGGGCACCATTGTTGGTTATAGACACAAACACTTTTGCCTGCAAATTTTCCCTTAGTACTCTGCTGGTGCTCCATCGGTGAGTTCTGCTGATTATCCCTCACTAACAGGTGATGCATTCATCAAAGCTCCTGAGGTACCAGCACAGATCCCACTCACTTTGTATTTTTTGTCCACTTCTCCTGTCATCTACTTTATCTGTTCCTTCCTGTCCTCTCACTGTTTTCTGAACACATCAACTTACCTAGCATTATGGATGGACAATTTCCCACAGTTTCTCCAGCCAGCCTGGTCAACATGGGCATCCTGAGACAATGTAGCAATTGCCTCATGTACACTGACAATCCACTTCTTCTAGTCCACAAAAATTCATTATGCGAGAGATGTATCTATATCAAGAACTTAGAATCCAGGCTGTTTCACTCATCAGTCAGTCCATCTCATACTAAGCAGGTTGTTAGTATGCACACCTCACCTCCTGCACCTACCAAACCAACAACACATAAACCTACATATGTGGAGGTCCTTACAAGAAGCTTACCTAAACATCAGAGACCTCACAAACACAAGCACACTTCACATAATACATCCTCTGGAGAACATAGTACACATAATATATCACACACAAGTATCTCACCAGTCAAGCCCCTAAGGCATAACACAAAAACAAACATCTTAGTCATGGATGCCTCCATTTTAAGACACATAGATGTCCCTCTCACCAGGTTGGATAAGAAAAAGGTCAACTTCAGCTGTCTATCAGGTGCCAGGATCCACCATATCACACACGCACTCAAGTCTCTCAACAACAGGCACTGTTATGACTCCGTCATACCTCATGTTGGTGTGAATGACTTGAGATGTACCTCACTAGACTATATGAAGAGCGATATGACTGAGCTCTCAGATTATGTGTCTCAGGCAGGTATGTCCCTAGCCTTAAGCGGCATTTTACCTACGCCTAGGATGATACCTCAGTACAAACAAAAAATGATTGACTTCAACAATTGGCTTAGTTTCTGGTGTAATTCAAAGGGGATTCAGTATATGTCAGCCTGAGATGACATGGTTGATAGACCTCGATGCTTTGCCAGAGATGGTCTTCATCTGTCACCCCTGGGATTTCGGTAAATGGTTAAGGCTCTTGCCATTACCATAGTGCCCATTTTAGGCAATGTTACAAGAACAAAATTCCCAATATAAAAATACCCTCTAAAAACAACCTCAAGGTTATGCTGCTAAATGCTAGGAATCTAAACCAGAAACTGCACTGAAGCAGTTCTCACCCCGGAAGATGCTGATATTTGTGCAGTCACTGAGACCTGGTTTAAGGCTGCGGAGAGTACCTCAGTTGTACCAGGTTAAATTTCCTTCCACACGTTCAGACCACAAACTGAAGGTGTGAGAACTAAAGGACATGGTGTATCAATATTCATTAAAGAAAAATACACCTCTGGATTGGTTAAACAGCATGATTCCCTTGAATTACTTCAGGTGCAATTGACCGAGGTAAGACCCCTCTTCAGGTCATTGCCAGCTCTAGAACCCCCTCCATGAATCAGGACATCCACTTAGCCTACTTGGATCTACTTGAGTAAATCAAGATACAGCCAAACACCCTGGTTTTGGGTGATTTAAATTACGCATCCATAGACTGGGTAAATTATACATGTTCTAACTCACTTGCTCAAAGGTTCCTGGACTTCGTTAACTCCAATGCCCTGTACCAGTTAGTTGACACACCCACAAGGGGCTCAAACATCCTGGACCTGGTGCTTACCAACATGGGGGCCCAGTGCACCACCCCCAGTGTGTGGCCATCCCTGGTGAGATCTCACCACAAATCAGCCTTGCTATAAGTAACTATAACACAAGACCCCCCCCCCCCCAGCAACAACTAGATTTAAAAACTTCTCCAAGGCCAATTATAATCTTTTATGTGATGGCATAAATAGCTTCATAGCCCCCCCCCCCCCCCCACTGATGGAACAGACACCTATGCTGAGTTATACACAAATGCTTTATACAACCACCTGTACAATTGTATTTACTATGCCATACCAGATAGAACCAAAGCAAAATCTTCAGGGAAAAAGAAACCTGCCTGGTGGACAACTGCCATTAATAGGCTATATAATAGGAGAAAGAAATTGCTGTCTAAGAGTAGGAAGAAATGGTCTCAAAACTAGAAACACTCCCTCCTCATCTTAAACAAGCAAATAAGACTCCTAGTGAAGTCCTCCAAAGCTAGCTACAAATCCACATTAGCTTTCCTAACTAAGAATAACCACAAGGCATCCTTTAGTTACACCCATAACCTCAAAGGTAAGGCCCAGATTTGAGCTGAACTCATAGTTAATGGTATTACATATATAGAACCTGTGGATGTAGCAAACCTGCTGTCTGACAGGTCCAGTGAAAACTTTACTCCCCTGTCTCAGCCACATATACCTCAAAGAATCCCCAACACCTGTCCCTTGCCTAGTATCTCCAAGGAGTAGGTCTTAAATGCCCTCCCCAAGGCCAAAAACACAGCCTCTATGGGACCAGACAACATCCTGGGGTGTGTTTTACATGGGTTAAAACAGGAATTAGCATCACCATTGAGCACACTTTTCAAATACAGCCTAAGCACTGTCTTCATCCCAGAGGAATGGAAAGCAGCTATCATCAACCCTTTGCACAAAGGGGAAGCATCCATGGACCATGGTAACTATAGACCCATTAGTCTGACCAGCTTTATCTGCAAGGCCATGGAATGAATCATCATGGACCTTATTAACAAAGATATAGGAAATCTCCAAATGCTTGACCCCAGCTTGTTTGCCTTTTAAACTAGGTGGACTTCTTCGAGACAGTCACCAAAGCCGTAGATGAGGGCAAATGTGTGCATGTGGCCTACCTAGACTTAGCCAAGGCCTTTGACACAATCTCCCACTCAGGCATCATTGATAACCTCATCTAGTTGGGTATCAACCCACATATTGTCAGGTGAGTTGCAAACTAGCCTACTGATATAACTCATGCAGTCAAAATAGGAGACTCCACCTCCATCACCAGACCAATAACCAGTGGCATTCCTGATGGATCAGTTCTGAGACCCCTAATGTTCAGAATCTACTTCTCTGAAGTACAGGCAAAAACTAAAGGACTGTGGCTGACAAAGTTTGATGATGACTACAAAATGGGAGTGTTCATTGAAACCCCTAGAGATGTCAACATCCTGCAAGAAGATCTTATTCAGACTAATGACTGGTGCCAAAGTCATGGTCTTAAACTTAATGCAAAAAATGCATTATCATCCCCTTCAGCAAGGGTAATGTTCTTGCAAACTACCACATCAATAGCAATACCTCAAGCACACAGTCAGTGGTGAGAGATCTGGGCACACAGGTTGACAGCAACCTTAACTTCGATCACCATGTCTCCACAGTGGTAAAAAGGGCATTTTGTATTGCTCATCTCATAAGTAAGGGCATTGCCTTCAGGGAAATAAAAGAGGATATAACCCCATGTACTCTTCCCTCATCAGGCCAAGAGTACAACGTTCCCTTTGTTATGTTCTTTTCCAAACCAGCTGCAATTGGAGAGGCCACAAAGGTTCCTTACAAAGAAAATTCAGGGTCTTCAAGATCTGTCTTATCTGGACAAACTGAAATCATTGTCACTTTACTCTGTGTCATCCAGACTGCTCAGAGGTGACCTATGCCTTGCATATAGAGCAATTTGTATCCCAGCTTTAAAGGAAATGCTGCACATTCACAAATCACATGGCACATGGGTCACTCACTCAAAGGACCTTAACCTGGTATGTGACATCAACAGAACTTGCTTGAGAGAGAGATTTGTTTCACAGAGGTTGCCCCATCTTTGGAACAAGCTTCGTGTAATTATTAAACAAAGCCCCTCGTTGCTACTTTTTAAGTGCAAATTGGACAATTAGGTGGGTAACCAGAAATTCACCCCAGGGATTTCACTTGTGTCCCTCTTGGACAGGGGCAGTAGTTGCTGACTCCTTGGGAGCATGGGCTGAATTGGCTAGGGTTGTAAGGGCCCTGAGGCCTTTAGCCTAGTAACCTCCTATGATCCTATGACTTAGTCTGGTATAAGCCTTCCCTGATTCCAAAAGACTTGTTGTTGATGTAAGTGACTTATTTCAGTATGAGGTCTATCTGTAACCAGCCTTACACCAGGGGCCAGATTACAAAAGACCTGCTCTCAGTGTAAATGACTTACTTGGTAAATTATACCGAAGTAAGTCATTTATGCTGAGAACAGGTATTTTGGAATTGGACCTATAATGTTATTTTTTTCTTGTATTGCCACTGAAAAATACAATTTATCAAATAGGTGGTGAGTATACTCTGTGTATAGAGTGTGGCAATTCACTGAAAATCAATTTCTCAAAAGTGTACGTGTTTAATCTGTTTTTCTACATTTTCATACAGGGTTGCATACAGCTTCATGCTTTCTACACATGTACATAAATGACAGCTGAATAAAAATGTGTCTTTTTTTTGAGAAATTGTATTTTCATTGAATGCTCTCACATACGTGAATAAAAATCTGCTAGGAAATAATAAAATTACTGCCATATAAGTAGTTAGTACCTTTCTGTGTTTCCATGAGAGTCCATCAGACATCATGTTGTCAACAACTGGTATTATTGCAAAGAAAGTAATCAAATTAGTTTTTAAAAGTATGTGTTTTTCTGGAGGAGGTTTCAGCTTCTGCCTCTTGCATGCAGGGAGCTTTTCCCCTACATAAAAGCAATTAATTACTCTGAGTCAAATTTGACTCATGGCAACTCTATGGGAAGACCCCACAAGGTTTTGTAACATATTACAGAAGAAGAGTGCCAGGCCTGTCTTCTGCACAGATACTGCTGCTGCCCTCTTATTCCCCAGCCAGGTTTCATATCGAGGTCTACCTGTTGGCAGTCCTGCGCCTTAACCTTTCTGCTGTCAGGTCAAGGTTGCTCCTGCATACCTGAACTTAATATAATTATCTCTGAGGCTGTTACACTAATAAGAACACACCACACATTTTATGAGTGTTGTGACAATTGGGGAGAGATGGGCGAAGGCTGCCAGCCTAGTCAAATAGAATTTGATATATAATTCTGGCATTTGTAAATAAATGTAAAATACAGGCATGCTTCTTGAGTGTAAAGAATACTGTGAAATGTGGAACTGCAAAATATGTGACAACATTGCACTCTGGCCCAGTAAAGCATGTTGTGACCCTTTCATATTAGAATTCGGCTCCAGTGCAGCTGGATGAAGGTTTCATGCCCATTGTTTTAAGGCTAAAATTTATGACCAGAATTAAGATGTGGAATGTGCTTTATTGCTCTAGTTTCTGTTAGAATATACATGTGAAATGTCTTCTATTGTTGTAAGTTTCTGTGCAGGTGTTAGGTTGCTAAATAATGCAGTTTGTGGCCAGAGAACTCAGACCAGGTGTTATGATGATGCAATATGAATACTGGGAAAACCTAAGTGTCAAAAATGATGTAATTTGGGATGGCCTTAGAGACATGTTTGTGAGTAATGTTTAAATACTATTTCTCACAAGAGACTGAAAGCATTTTGACTTTGGACATCTAATTCATCAGCACTGTGCCTTATGCTCACATGTAAGTTTTAGCACTGTGATTTCTCGTAGGAATAGTTAAAGCTAGTAAAGATTAATTAGGTATTTTTCTTTGAAATCAGACCTGTCCTACTGTATTATTTTAAGTTTCTGTGTGATCTCTGAACTCTTAGATATCTCTGTGGTGTAGTAGTTTTGTCTTGTGTTTTAATTATTATTAAATATTTTTAAAACCTTCTACCTGTGGCTGATTTGTGTCGATATAACCTCTGGAGTACATTGCATATTTATAGAGGTTATTATAATAGGCCACTCTAAAGTAAGCCTTGACTGTTAGTCATACTACCATTGGATAATAATATTGCACAGTAATAATTGGACACCCTTTTAAGGGCCTTTGAGTAGTTGATATTTATTAGCTGGTGGTGGCAGTAATTACTATTGTATAGCCTGGGTAAAGGGGCACAGCTGGAGAACCTGTGCCAGCCTTTTTCCCAGGAGGGTCTGTGTGGTTGTATAACCTCTTCTCAAAGTGTGTGTGTGGTGTGTCAGCTGCCAGGGTAGGGACACGAAGCACTTTTTGGACAGAGAGGGTACTGGAGGTTAGCTTGCCAGCTAGGCTAAAATCTGGACCCTATAGCTGTGCCAGTGGGGAGTCTTATTGGGGACCTGGAGAGCAAGGGAGCAACCAGCCCCAGACTGATGGTGATCTCTGTGTGCACTTCAGGGAAATTGTACTTTACTGTGTGTATTAGTTATCCTTTCCTCTCTTCTTGGAGATGACCTCCCTGGTGTTAGTGGTGAAGATTGAGGCTCCTTGATTGCTGGACCAGGGCACGGTCGTCACAAGTGCTTGGCAGTGGTGGGATCTGCTTCACACTAATTGGCTTGTAGTGGTGTGGGTAGAGCAAATTCCTGTAGTTTATGCACAGTGATCTCTAAAAGGGTTTTGTACTCTAAAACAGCCATGCAGTGTATACTCAGAGTTCAGATCACAATTGTTTTATTTCTTTTGTTAGCTTAGTGTTAGTCAGGGTGAGCAGGCAGCATATCAGCAGAAGAGTATGGAAAGCTGACAAGGAGCCAGCTGGAGGAGATGTGCCGGGCTAGGGGACTTGTGCATGGAAACCTGACTAAAACAGACCTGATTGCAGCCTTGGTTACAGCTGCATCAGAAAACAGCAGCCTGGAGGACAATCAGACTGACAGCGGAGATACAGTATCCTTGGAGAATGGACAGCTCAACCTTTCTGCAGTGGACTTAAAAATCCAGCTGGAGCTAAAGAGACTTGAGTTGGAGGCCAGGTGTATGGAACTAGAAGCAGCCGAGAAAATGAGTAGTCTACAAGCTGAGGAAACTGAATGGCAGAGGAGGCATGAGAGGGAAATGCTGACTCTTCGCCAGAGTCATGGAGGTAATGGAGAAGGGAGTAACTGGACCCCAGAAGCACAAAAGGTCAGTAAATTTCTTCCACGGTTTAAAGAGGGGGATAATTTTGATAGCTTCATTCATATGTTTGAGCGGGTATGTAAACAGTATGAAGTTGACCAAGGGCTCTGGGTATGGTTCCTGACCCCCTTACTCCATGGTAAAGCTGTAACTTCTTTAGCAAAAATGCATGACACTGAATGTTTTGATTATACTGCTATAAAAAGACATTTGTTAGAATGTTTTAAGCTAACACCTGAAATGTATAGGAAAAGATTTGTGAACATAGACGCAAGGCAGATGAAAATGTATGTGAATATGTTGCTGAACTGAGCACTTATTTTCATAGCTGGGTGAGTGGATGTCAGGTCACCACTTCTGAAGGGCTGGCAGACCTTTTGGTAAGGGAACAAGCCCTTAGCACTTTGCCTGAGGACATGAGGATCTGGTTAGCTAATAAACAGTGTGCTACTTCAGAGGAGTTAGAGAAGAAGGGAGACCTATACTTAGCAAGCAGGGCAGCCCTGCATAGGAAAGGGACCCCCAGTACTGCTCATGGGACTAAAGGAACCCATGGTGGGCAGCACAGACTGCCCCAACAGAATCTGCCAGTAGCAGGGGAAGCCACTAGTCCAGGTACACATCCAGGAGCTAGGGTTAAATGTTTTGAATGCAACCAATGGGGCCATGTGGCATACATGTGTCCACGGAGGCAAGGTGGGGAACCAAAGGTGAGGGAGCCAAGTAAGTGGGAAAAACAAAATGCCAACAGTAGGTTGTCTTGAGACAACAGGGATATGGAACTACCATCCTGCAGATGTCCTGAGAAGGAAGGATTAGGATGAGGCAGTACTATGTACTTATGCAGTTATAGGCAGTGAGGCTAGCAGACACACATGTGGGTCTGGTAGCCTGGGGGAGACCCTGATAGACTGCATACTTGCAGCCAGGACTGCTGAGGTGGTTACTTCAGGGAGTGAGCTACACTGTAGCAGTGAGACTGAATGTGAGCCACAGCTGCTTGTGGATACTGATGTCCCCTTGGACAGGTAACTGCAAAGGTAGAGGTGAGTAGTAGTACCCAGGCTGACAGTGAGGCACCACTGTCAGAGGATGCCAGACTTTCTGTGGAAGGGGAGCTGGGAAGGGTTAAAAGGAGAGACTTGAGACAGGCTCCGCTCTCAGACCCTACACTGCAAGGCCTGAGGCAGGTAGCTAGGGAGGCACCTGATTCTCAAGGGAAGGGGGAATCTGTATACTGGAATAAAGGGTTACTGTACAGAGAGTGGACCCCTGAGGGAGGGCTAGAAGGTGAGAGAGTACAGCAGTTGGTAGTGCCTAGAGCTTACCATCTGGCGCTTCTAGCCATAGCCCATGATATCCCCTTTGCAGGTCATATGGGCATCAAACTGACAAAGAGGCGTATTATGCAAAACTTCTATTGGCCTGGAATTTCCAGAGATGTAACAGAGTACTGCAGGACCTGTGAGCAGTGCCAAAAGGTAGGCAAGGCAGGAGACAAGGTGAGACCTCCTTTGATGCCTTTGCCTGTGATTGAGGAGCCATTTCACTGGGTATCTATGGATATTGTGGGTCCTCTGAGTACCCCAAGTTCCACAAGGAAAAAGTATATCCTAGTGATTATAGATTGTGCTACACGATGCCCTGAGGCAGTGGCTTTGTCCTCCATTGAGGCAGAGAAGGTGGCAAATGCTTTGCTAGAGATTTTCAGCAGGGTAGGTTTCCCAAAGGAAATACTGTCTGACAGAGGTGCCAATTTTATGTCAGTCCTGCTGGCTTGTCTGTGGACGTCCTGCGGGGTGAAGCACATGAAGACCACCCCCTACCAACCCCAGACTAATGGTCTTGTTGAGAGGTTAAACCCTACAATCAAGTCCATGCTATGGGCATTTGCAGATCAGTTTAAGTGGGAGTGGGACAAATATTTGGCCCATCTGTATTTTGCTTACAGAGAGGTTCCCCAGGAATTCATAGGTTTTTCACCCTTTGAGTTGCTGTATGGGCAAAGGGTGAGGGGACGTCTAGATTTAATTCGAGATGAGTGGGAAGGTGAGTGTGAGTCTCACAAGGAGTCTGTTGTGGCATATGTCCTGAACCTCAGGACAAGGCTCAGGGAACTCATGGGCCTGGCCCAGGAGCACCTGGCAGAAGCCCAACAACAGAAAAAGGTGTAATATGACAGGAATGCTTGAGCTAGAGAGTATCCTGTAGGGCAGCAGGTAATGGTTCTCATTTCTGTTAGACACAACAAGCTGCAAGCAGCTTGGGAGGGACCCTACAAGGTGGTAAGAAAGGTATGTGATGTTAACTATATGGTGGAAGTGCTAGGCAGATGGTAGGGGCACAAATTGTACCATGTTAACATGATGAAACCTTACCATGATAGGGAGGCCCTTGTGCTGAGGATTTGCAGTGGATTGCAGGAGGAGTCTGACAGTGATCTTGTGACTGATCTCCTCAGTGAGGCTCGGGCTAACACCTCGGTGGAAGGGGTAGCAATGTCCTAGCAGCTATCTCCTACCCAGGTTCGAGAAATCCTAGCAATGTTGCAGGAGTTTGGGGGCATATTCACCAGGAAACTAGAGAGCACCCACTTGGTGCAGCACCAGGTAGATACAGGACCCCAAAGGCCTATCAGGCAGGCCCCTTATAGGGTGCCTGAGAGAGTCAAACAGACTCTGAGGGAGGAGGTACAGGAGATGTTGGAACTAAGGGTGATTCAAGATTCCAACACTCCCTGGACCTCACCAGTAGTGTTGGTGCCAAAGAAGGATGGCAGCACCAGGTTCTGTGTGGATTACAGGAAATTAAATAGTCACACAGAGTCAGATGCTTACCCCATGCCTAGGACAGATGAGACCCTAGAGCAGCTGGGTGGGGCTAAGTATCTTACAACCATTGATCTTACCAAGGGTTACTGGCAGGTGCCCTTGACTCCCAGTGCTAGAGAGAAGTCAGCCTTTGTGACTCCTTTTGGCTTGTATGAGATCACATAGATGCCCTTTGGGATGAAGAATGCCCCAGTGACTTTCCAGAGGCTGGTAGATCATATCTTAGCAGGAGCAGGAGGGTTTGCCCTTGCTTACATGGATGATATTGCTATCTACAGCCATTCCTGGCAAGAGCACCTTCATCATGTCAGAGAGGTGCTGGGCAGACTACAGAGGGCAGGGTTGACCATTAAGCCGAGCAAATGTCAGGTGGGTATGGCAGACGTCTCCTACCTAGGACATAGAGTGGAATGGTAAAATAAGGCCAGAACCTGCCAAAGTGGAAGCTGTTCAGGCATGGCCTACACCTGTTACCAAAAATCAGGTGAGGGCATTCTTGGGGACAGCAGGGTACTATAGAAAGTTTGTTCCCAGTTATAGTACCATAGCTGCTCTCCTCACAGACCTGACAAGGAAGAGAAGGCCAGATAAGGTAGTGTGGACCCCAGTGTGTGAGCAGGCATTTCAGAAGCTTAAGGAAGCTTTGGGAGGACCCCCTGTGTTAGCCAATCCAGACTACAGCAAAGACTTTGTTGTGCAGGTGGATGCTTCAAACTATGGGGTGGGGGCTGTACTTAGCCATATTTTTTCAGAGGGAGAAGAGCACCCAGTGGTTTATCTCAGTCATAGGCTCCAACCCAGGGAGGAATGCTATACAGCGGTAGAAAAGGAATGTCTAGCCATAGTGTGGGCACTACAAAAACTTCAGCCTTATCTGTATAGAAGAAAATTCACTGTGATGACAGATCACAACCCTCTAACATGGTTAAACAGAGCCAGTCAGCAAAATGCCAAGTTGCTAAGATGGAGTCTGGGGTTGCAAGCATATGCTATGTCAGTGCAGCACCACAGTGGGAGTAACAATGCCAGTGCAGATGGGCTCTCAAGACAAGGAATGGCGTGAGGTACACCCAGATAGATCTGACACTCTCAAGCGATATTTCTCAAGGGGCACTTGAAAAACTTTCTTGAGTTCCCCGGAGGGGAAGAGATGTGACGATTGGGGAGAGATGGGCAAAGGCTGCCAGCCTAGTCAAATAGAATTTTATATAAAATTCTGGTATTTGTGAATAAATGTAAAATACAGGCATGTTTCTTGAGTGTAAAGAATACTGTGAAATGTGGAACTGCAAAATATGTGACAACATTGCACTCTACTGGCCCAGTGAAGCATGTTGTGACCCTTTCATATTATAATTCGGCTCCACTGCGGCTAGATGAAGGTTTCATGCTCATTGTTGTAAGGCTAAAGTTTATGACCAGAATTAAGATGTGGAATGTGCTTTATTGCTCTAGTTTTGGTTAGAATATACATGTGAAATGTCTTCTATTTTTGTAAGTTTCTGTGCAGGTGTTAAATTGCTAAATAATGCAGTTTGTGGCCTGAGAACTCAGACCAGGTGTTAAGATGATGCAATATGAATACTGAGAAAACCTAAGTGTCAAAATGATGTAATTTGGGATGGCCTTAGAGACATGTTTGTTAGTAATGTTTAAATACTATTTCTCACAAGAGACTGAAAGCATTTTGACTTTTGACATCTAACTCATCAGCACTCTGCCTAATGCTCACATGTAAGTTTTAGCACTGTGATTTCTTGTAGGAATAGTTAAAGCTAGTAAAGATTAATTAGGTATTTTCCTTTGAAATCAGACCTGTCCTACTGTATTATTTTAAGTTTTTGTGTGATCTCTGAACTCTTAGATATCTCTGTGGTGTAGCAGTTTTGTCTTGTGTTTTAATTATTTATTATTAAATATTTTTAAAACCTTCTACCTGTGGTTGATTTGTGTGTAGATAACCTCTAGAGTACATTGCACATTTATAGAGGTTATTGTAGTAGGCCACTCTAAAGTAAGCCTTGACTGTTAGTCATACTACCATTGGATAATAATATTGCACAGTAATAACTGGACACCCTTTTAAAGGCCTTTGAGTAGCTGATATTTATTAGCTGGTGGTGGCAGTAACTACTTCCGTATAGCCTGGGTAAAGGGGCACAGCTCGAGAACCTGTGCCAGCCTTTTTCCCAGGAGGGTCTGTGTGGTTGTATAACCTCTTTTCAAAGTGTGTGTGTGGTGTGTCAGCTACTTGGGCAGGGACACAAAGTACTGGTTGGACAGAGAGGGTACTGGAGATTAGCTTGCCAGCTAGGCTAAGATCTGGACCCTATAGCTGTGCCAGTGGGGAGTCTTATTGGGAACCTGGAGAGCAAGGGAGCAACCAGCCCCAGACTGACTGTGATCTCTCTGGGCACTTAAGGGAAATTGTACTTTACTGCGTGTATTAGTTATACTTTTCTCTTCTATGAGATGACCTCCCTGGTGTTAGTGGTAAGGATTGAGGCTCCTTTATTGCTGGGACAGGGCACGGTCGTCACAAGTGTATTGAAAGAATGCTTATTTTGACCATGTGCAGGCACAGAGAAGCATACAGCATCATACCCACAGCTTCAATAGCCAAGGGCATGGAGGGGTAATTATAATGTCCTTGGCATCATAGGCATATAGAGACAGTGGGCAGTATGTCAGGTATCAGTAGCAGGATGCCCAGCGGGCATGTCATTGTCAGTGAAAATGCAATGGACAATGGGCAATGTCTTTATTAATGGTGTTTCTGTGGAGCATTCCTTCCCCTTCACATCATCGTGGGAACATTACTTTAATATACTGTGACTACAGGAGCATGCAGGATATACTCCATACTGTAGCACATTTCTACATGTTGTAGTTACATAAGCATGTACTGTACACCAAGCACAACACACTTCACATCACCTGTCCTCTTTTTGTTGGTTATTGAAGCTCTGGTTATGGTGGTACATGCTTTATTGGTCCATAGTCAGTTTGTGACACAGCCATATCTTTGCAGCTGAATTTCACTTCAGCCATGTATCCTAAACCAAATATACCCAGAAGGAATATCTTATGACCTAAAAGCCTGATTCCAAGGACCAGACTACAGTGAGTATATACATTTTATACAGACCACGCTACAGTAAGTATGTGCATTTTGTACAGATCACACTGCAGTGATTATATACATTTTGTACAGATCACACTGCAATGAGTATGTGCATTTTGTATAGATCATACTATAGTTTTTATGTGCATTTTCTACAGATCACACTGAAGTGAATATGTGCTCTTGTACAGATCATACTGCAGTCAGTATGTGCTCTTGTATAGATCACATTGTGGTGAGTATGTGCATTTTGTACTGATCACACTGCAGTATGTGTTCTTAGCACGGATCTTGCGGTTGCAGCTGTTGCTCCCTGTTTCTTATTATATCCTTACTATAATCATGCAGTAGAAGAATGCTTACTTTAGATTCATTGCTTATGGATTTATTTATTTATTTGAGTTTGTTTCCAGAGCGAAGACTCTTTGTACCTAATCTGAGCAATTGCAACAGTTATTGTTGCATTATATTCAGAATACATATACATTTATGAAAATTTTCTAAATAAAGTGGTCTAATTTCTCATTTTACTATGTTTAAGATCTCATGCCATCATAGTAGGCAATAGAATGCCATTTTCCCAGTGTGACACTTTAACTGATAACATTGTATTCACTATATATACTGTGTCTATGGAGGTTTCACCTGGTTCTGGCATATATTCAGGACCGATTATTCCTACATTCCTTCTATTACACATTCCAGTAGCTGGAGCTCAGGCAGTAAGTTGACTTTATTTATGGAGTGCAGTAGATGTCAGACCTCATTTCTGCTTCTCAGACCTGGCACTAAACATATTAGGATTGCAGAGTTTGGTCTTAGCAGTAGCAGTCTAATGGTCCAAACAGTCAGGCTACCATAATGAAACATGCGGCTTATTTTCTCATGTGCACAATTTTCCCTCATGTCCTAGGGTAAGAAGACTAGTCTGGATTTGCTTCAATGCAGCAGCACTGAGAAAGAAAGAGAGCGAGAGAGAGAGAGGGAGAGACAGAGAGATTCTTAACTTGTTGCAAGGGCACTGTCACACATGTTGCTAACTACAAGATGCTAACAAGGAGCAGATGGTGAGATCTGGCCTACACCTGGACTTGTACTCCTTGTTAATCCTCTGAGTTGGCAAAAAACAAGGGCAGCAAAACACACTGATGCAAACTCATTAGTGTGACACTATTGTAGATATTTTTGTCTAGCTTATGTTACAATGGTAGCACTTTTGCTCTAAGGTGATGTTCTTAATATAAAAGAGACAAGGTTCATAAGATGTGGGAGTTCATGATGGGTGATTATATACTGCACTTTCCCCTTCAAGAAAAACAGTGGCTGGGGTTTCACTAGTCTCCACAAATGACAAACGCACAAGGCTCAGGACTAATTCTGTTTTGGGGACTATCAGTCATTATGTATGTTTGTTATGGATTTTAGATACATGTCACCCTGAAAAACAAAAATAAGGGTGTATCTAACAACTACAAACAGACAATCAAACCAGGGAACATCTGACCACTACAAAAGATACAATGACAAGAGGGAACATCTGACCACCACGTGATGGACAATGCTGGAAGGAGACATCTAATTATTACATGGTGGATAATGATAAGTGAGGATATACGAGTGCCATGAGATAGAAAGCAGTCAAGAAGGTACACCTGACTACTGCATGATAAAGGATATGAAATTAATGCATGATGGACAATGACAGCAGGGGGCATCTGATAATGACATGAAGGCCAGTGGATATGTGTTCCTGCAATAGATAATGATAATAAGGAACATCTGATCATGCCATGATGGACAGTGGACATCTGACCATGTAATGAATACAATATGTTAACACTGGACATATGATTATGGGATTATGGACAAGGTACAGCCAGTCCTGTGATGGATAACAATAACAAATGGGGCAGCTGGTTACCACATGCTAGCCATAATAGGAGGGGATGTTTGACTGCAACATGATGCTAACAGTAATGATGCCTGCCCTGCATGGCAAAATACTCAACTAACAAACAAGTCTGTGCCCCAAAGCATTACTCAGCATCCACTTCAAAATGCATTCAAAGACTTGCAAGTTTAGGTGGGTACTTGGAGTGGAAGATGATGACAAGAAGTATCATTTAGTTCCTTTTGTTTAGTGAGGTTCTGTGTCAGTGCTTTTAATGGAGAGGCTCATTTAACAAGCTGCTCAGTACATATAAACAAACACAGATATACATATGTGTAGCCATGTGCATATGTCTTGCATATTTAGTTACATATTTTCTTTCATATTTAAAAAAAACTTCACGTGCTTTTTTTAATAAAAATATTTTAGAATGAATCAATTTTCTTGAACCATTTGTTAATAAATTATTTACTTCTTATATAAAGACACAAACTCATTTATAATTTGTACTGTGTATTTCAGCCCTTAACTGAAATCTATATTTTTGGCATGCTAAAGTCAGTTATTTGTGATCCACAGCTAATATGAATAAATTAAACATCTTGATGTGGTCTTGTGCTTCCTGCTGTCAGAAGTACACACAGGCTACCACTTTTAACAATAAAAACTACTCAAGAATCTTATTTTAATTCCCAAGCAGAGCCATTTTAGGGTAATTAATTTGATGCAGTACTAGCAATGCAAGCTGTCTGAAAACATTCTGTCCTATTTTTTTTTTTTTTTTGCTCAATTAATACAGTTTTGGTTCTGTAAGTATGCTGCCACCCCAAGAATTGCATACATTTTACGGAGAGTTGTAGCCTAAATGTCTTGAAAAAAGAAGAATAAAAAACTTGAAGTCATTTTAGAGTTACACATAAACATTTTAAATTATTGAATTATAAATATGGTTTGGCAGTTTCTCTTGACCAAGAGAATACCAAATACAACATGATTATGCGCCTACTATAATCTTAGATTTTAGGCTTATTTGGCATCTTTAATGGACAATCTCAATCACAGCATGTGTGATGTAAAAAGATGTGAATTAACAGTCTTGTAATGTACAAACACTGCAAAACAACGTATCTTGACAGCAACAGAAGCAGTGAACATCCTTCCTTTCTGTTAAACTTGGCTGAAAAATTTATGATAGCCATCACTTGATAAGAGTTGAGTGTGTCAGAATTAACACTGATTATCAGTGCAAAATATTAGTGCAAAAGCATAGCTTGCACTCACAAAAAAAGTATTGCAAACCTTCAGATTTGAATCTCGTGACTCCCACTTTCTGAGCAATTTCTAACGAATGTCTTAAAATTCATGTACTAGTACACTGCTGTTTGGAAAGCTATTTAACTTTGTGAAAGTCCATGCCCTATAGCAATAAAAAAAAAAGAAAATGTCAGTCACGGGAACTGAACCCATGTCAATATGGACATAATTTCCCACTCAGCCACAGAAAAAAGTACTATTTGCATTGCACGAGCCAAGCATCATTTGATAAGAGCTGATTGGGTCAGAATTACTTTGCTGTGAAAAAAATATAATTTCCAGTACACCAGGACTGATCATCAGTGCAAAGACAGCTTGCAGATGCCAAAAAAATGTATTACAGATCTACAGATTTGAATCTTATGACTCCCACTTTCTGGGCAATTTCTGACAAATGTATTAAAATTCATGCAATAACACGCTGCTCTTTGGAAAACAGTTTGACTTAGTGTAAGTTTTTTCTGAGTCAGTGCCCTACAGTAAGAAAAAAGTGTCAGTTATGGAAACTGAACCTAAGTCCACATGGACATCATGTCCCTCTCAGCCACAGGAAAAAAGTACTATATCCATCGTGAGAGACACACATTAATCTTCACAATAGGGACAATTGATTTATATAAATGAAAATGACATGGGATTAGAAATCATGAACTTTTCTTCTACTGGGAAACTTCTTCCTGCTAATGCTTTCAGAGTAATGCAAGAAATATTCTGACTTAATGGTTTAAAAAATCACTTACACTGTTCTGTTTTGTGTTGATGGCCTCTGGCAGGATGCTGGCTGTGTCCAGAAGAAAACCACTATTGAGATGAAGAGAAGATACCTCATGTTGTCATGTAGGAAGGCAAACCCTGACTAACGCAGTGTCAGTTGTGCAGTTTCCAGCCTAAATGCCTTTCCCAGAACTCTAAGGCTCCGACTCACTGGGAGGGTATAATCACTAACAGATGGACGGAGTAGTGTATAAATAAGACTGTAGGAATCAAAGTCGAATGTTGGGGGGGGTGAACATTTTTGGAAACAGTTTCAGCTCTCTGAAGCAGACAGAAGGATAAATCCAAAAAATCTTCTGTTAGTGTTTCAAGACAGGATAGTTCCCAGATATATTAATGATGAACATCTACATTCTTTTTGCCCTAAACACTAACAAACACAGTCTTCTTTGCACATCTCTGCTGTAAATTAGGAGATGCAGTGAGACTGTGCATTTTATGTTATGTTTTGCAGAATATATATATATATATATATATATATAATTAGATAGCTATACTGTTTGTGTGTGTGTGTGTGTGTGTATATATATATATATATATATATATATATTAAAATATATATGTTTATATATAAAACTGGAAAAAGCAAAAGCAACAGAAAAACAAAACTTCAAACCATCAAGTTTGGTTTTAAAATCTAGTTTAATATGTTTTCTGGCTTTAAGTAAAAGTTTTTTTCTTGGTTTCTTCCTCTTATGCTCCCATTGTTTCTTCACTAATTCTTTCTTCAGCCTGTCTTCCTTCATTTATTAACACTGTTCACAGTCTGAAGGCTTATTAAATATTTTTTTAAGCAAGATGAACTTACTTATACCTGGTATCACCCCAGATATATTGATTTCCACACGTTATGCAATATAAAATTAGTAGCAGTTTTAGATCACTGTAAAATTATCGATGATGAAGCTGTTCTGCATATTATTTTAAATAAAGGTAAACAGGACAAATAATAATCTGATTTATTAAACCTGATGCTGTTCCCAAATGTCAATTTGCATGCTAAATGTTTTACTGATCACTGCATCTTGACAGATTATATCAGCCTTATTCTGTTTGATAGAAAACTGGACATAGCCTTTAACTACAAATCCCATAATACTTTGCTCTAATAGGTATAGCAGTCTCTAATACTTGTTAAAGTTTGAGAAAGTCCTATTTAGACATTTTACAAGTTCTTCATTCTGCTCAAAGTAAGTACTATCCTCTGCAGTGACATATTTGATACTAATTTAAAGATGCCTGATATTCTTCCCCATGTAACAGCATATATGCTCACCACAAATATTCCTCCCAAATAAACAGATTCCACTTGACAGTAAGATACGAAACCATCTGTTTTCCTTTTCCTAGCTCTTGCTACCACTGCTGTACTTATGTCAATCCAGATGCAGTTTTTAATCAATGAATTTGAATAATATATTTGCCCAGCCCACATGTTTGCTTTCTATGTTGAAATCATTATATAGGTTGAAAACCCTTAGTGCCACTGTACTCACTTACCTAGTGAATTCCGTTTGTTATTTCATTTTACACAGTGTGCACTTCTGACATAGAATGCTGCTACGGCTGACAGCACTGATAAAACACACTCTAGGGTATGCCTTGCTTAGTTCAGCAGAAAACTCAAGTCATCCAGAGGTTAGCCTGCATCAATACGAAACCTGTTTGTGCACATAGTTTGGAATACCCTTCCCCCAAATATGATACTGTTATAGTGAGACTTCTTTCTGAGTCTCCGCTGTTTCTTGTTGGGCTTCCCACTTTCATTAAAGTTTAAGCAAGTGTTTGGGGAGGTGTGTGTGTGTGTGTGGGGGGGCAGAAATGCCATCAATGCTCTGCTTTATTCATAAACAGGTCTCTCTTTCTCTTTGGATACAGACCAGCTCTTGAACCATCAGTGAGATCAGTGAAAGTATTTATGATCCAAAATGAGAAAAACCAACACAACATTTGCTTACTGTAAATGCTTTATTTAGTTTGCAATTAAAATTGGCACATTTTTGATGGTTTTTATTTTTTTGCATGTCAGACAAAGTTTGGCATTCACAAATGCTGACATGCTAAATTGTTTTTTCATTTTCTGTTAAAGACGTAACACAGGTACAAAACTTTAGGTTTTATTTAATATTATAAAAGATATGGATGAGGATGGCACACACACACACACACACACACACACACACACACACACACACACACACACACACACACACACACACACACTGTTTTAGCTATAATTTTTCTGTTTTTAGCTTCACACAGAAAGTAAAATTTGCCTGTTGCTTTTTAACACTTCTAGAAGTCTCTGCTGCCATGTGGAGTGACTTATTCCTTGTTTTATATGTGCTTTTGCACACATTACATATATATATGTTTATAGATACATGTGAAGAATGCCGGCAGAGTAAGAGTACTGATTTATATAGACTGCTGAATAGCTGCACATAATCCATATGTACCTTTTTTCCTTCCATTACACATACCGCGCATACTCTAGGTTGCAAGGTTGCATTTACCTCATCTGATGGCTTGCACTTCTCCAATAAAAAATGTGATTTCCATATCCATGCTATGCTTTGTGTAAAAGAATATGTCCTCATATCTACTGTGAAAAAAAAAATTTCATTTGCCAACCCTGACTTTTCCTGCCCTTTAGTTTTTTTTTTTTTTTTTTTGTATTTTCATTCCTCACATCCATCCATCCCCAACCCCTTTTCCCATTTTTTGCAACTAGGGTCTCGATGTCACTTCAACACTGACAATCATCTAGAGCTAAGTTTATCCCTTATACCCATATGGTACCTCATACCTTCCCTTTTCCAATGTGTACATACTCTGGGCCTTTTTTCCTCATAGGTTCATAGGTGTTTACTAGGTTAATGACTGCAAGTTCGTCTTTAAGCCTAGCCATGCATCCCAAATCTCTGACAAGTTGAGATACCCTTGGTAAGTCTAAGCAGGGATTTGGGAGATGAACCATTTAGAGGGTACCTGTCTCCATTCGAGACCCTTTATTTCTGCCTTTATTATCCAACTTTTTTATCTCTCATCATCCTTGTGAACCTTTTCTGTGTTTCTCTAGCAGCATGGTGTTTTTCTTGTCTAAGATACAGCATGTAGAACTGGACAGAGTACTCCAGCTATGGAAGCACCACTACTATCTCAAGATTACCTATGCCACCTTTTAGTTCACATCTCTGGATATATACCCCAGAGGCCAAAGTCTAGTCATCACCTTCTCATATTGTATCAAGCTGTTCATCTTAGCTGTCAAAATGTCTCCTCAGTCTTTTTCTTCCTGTACCTCAGTCAACACTGTTTTACCATTTCCCATATCTCTGTTGCCGTGATGTTTTCTTACACACACACACACACACACACACACACACACACACACACACACACACACACACACACACACAAATTCATGTACACATACTTACTCTCAGACATAGACCACACATATTTCCTTTATAAATTGTCAACCTATGTATAATTTATTTTTGTTTTTTTGCATTGGAGACATAGTATTAACTCTTTCTTCCTGTTGTTCCCTAAACATTGTACATTGCCTCATGGAGGGGTTATATCTCTCTCTACATGTGATTTATTTTATGGTGTCCCAGGGAACATGGCATTCAGCCGAGGGAAATGCCAGGATTTTAAGTGTGCAATACCGCTGCCCTCTGACATATTATACATGCCTCCACACATGGGATATACCTGCTGTTCTTGTGCAGTCAGCATGCACCCCACCAAAGTTTAAAGGAGAACAGCGATGGTCGAGATTTGTTCTTCTCCTGTAGTCTCGGTTTTAGCACAAGAAATCTGGGCAAAGCCTAAAATAATTGGAGGACAAAGGTCCAAAAATAAGTACAGATTTTAAATATTGTTCTTATAAACTTAGAACATTGCTAGAATAACAGAATTTATGATAGCATGTATTTTCTGAAGGATATGAAGTCTGAAATTATTTAGTAACTGCAATCCTGAATGATTTGCGAGAAAACCACAAATTGTATAAGAAACAGACCAAAAATATGAGGCAAAAATCTGGACAGTTGAGAGGTAAAATTAATAAATAATATACACACACACTCACACACACACACACTACACACACATACACACACACACACACACACACACACACACACACACACACACACACACACACACACACACACACACACAATGTGTGTGTTGTGGATCTACTTCTATTCTTTGAATGTCCACATAATAGAATGTCATATAGTTGAGAAGAGAAGACCATAACTGCAATGTAATGAAAGAACAATACTTTGAAACTGAAAATAAAATATTTACAGCTCATGTCCAAACACACTCAGACTTCCTGAATTCAGATATTTGGACGACCCACATACATCCCTGCATTGTTTCTTTGTGTATTGCTTATCCAGTCTCTCTTCCCAATCCTTTCTAACCTCCTCTGATTAATCATGCAATATTTTATATGCTCTACTAATTATTCCTTTTTAGCAGCAACTTCTGTTATAGATTCTACTAAAAACTCTACAAGTACTGGCCTTTTGCTTTTGACCTCCCTATTTCTTTCTCTGTGCTTATACGCTGATGTCAGTCCTTGATAGGGAAGGCAATTTCTAACTTGCAATCCAAATAAATTCTTGGCATCTTCCCATTTTATTACCTTTCCCTCTCTAGTTATTTGCACCCAATAGCTTGGTTTCTCTAACAGTTTTCTCCAATAAATACCAGCTCCCTCTTGCCTGTTATCTGTATTCTTAATTGCAGTCACCCTTATTGGCAGAATCTCCTTTTTCCATTCCTGCTTTGTCTTACTTCTTAAAATACTTTCTGCTACTTTATGAATATAATATTCTGTATGATTATTGTTATTCTCCTTAAAGGTCTGCATCCAAAATCCCAGTCTCTCCTAGTTTCTTGAGCTTCCCCCTGTTTCATTATCAACCCTTTCCACTTTGAGTGATAGTTTTCTGTTTGTGTTATGTATAGGAGCCTTAACTGTGTTGCTCTGAAATACCCCATCCACATTGTACTATTGGAGGAATCAGCTTAACCCACTTGATTCTTGCCATCTTCCCCTCCAAGATAAGATCCTTCAATTCTTTATTAATTACCACCCACAACTTCTCCTCTGGTTGATAAAAATATGCCTAACCTGCGTACAAGACTAAAGGGACTAAAAGCATTTTAACTGCTTGTTCTTACTATCAATATCCATATTAACAGAACTTCAGTTTTCTCAGTTTTTATTCTGTTTTGTTTAGTCTCTTGCCACACATCCTTAGCTGCCACACCAGAATCATTTTAATCCATACTCCTAAATACTTCATTTTATCATGCCCCTATAAATATGGATATTGGTGAACCAATTTGTGTGTGGGTACATAATTTGCTGTTATTGCCTTTGTTTTAGCGTCATTAATTTTGTATCCTGAAAAGAATACCAATCGTATCCTTGAATTTCTGAGTCAGTTATTTTCTTTGCCAGTGGTTCTCAATATAATGCAAATAACAAATGGGAAACTAGAGTACAGCTTCCTGGTTCCTCTGCTCAAGCAGAAATTATCAGAGAGGACCCCACCCACTTTAAGTTTCACCTCCAATCCTTCATATATCCTCCTAATTAACCTTATAATTTTATCAGGGAATGCAAATGCTTCCATTGCCCTGCTCATAAAGTCCCAGCTTACTCTGTCCAATGCTTTCTCTGCATCAAGACTCACCAATAACAATGGTATTTTCTTGCATTCTGCTTCCCTTTGGATCATTAAAGTTCTGTTAATGTTGTCAAATGTTTGCATACTGTCCACAAAACCACATTGATCCATATCTATCTATTCTTTTAGCTATTATAAACATATACACTTTATAATCATAGTTTAGCATTTAGTATGGGTCTGTATGAAGCTGGATCTGATAGATCTTTACCCTCTTTAGGTATTACAACTACCACTGCTTTCTTCCAGGATGTTGGTACTTCTCCTCCTCTTAAAATACTATTAAAGAAAACCTTCCAGATCTTTATCAGTTTTGTCCCTCCTAGCTTCCAAACTTTCACACGAATACTTTCCTGTAGATTGGTTATACAGCACGGTTTTTATCTCTTCTCCTCCTATACCGTTAGTAATTGAGCCTCATCTACCTCTAACCTTGGCATATTTAATTCTTCCATAAACATTTCTATTTGTACCTTTCCTTGATATCTATATTTCTTTGCTTTATACTGACTTATAGAATTTCTAAAATATTTCTAGTACTTCTATAGGATCTCTTGTTATTTTCCTTGTTATAGGTTCCCTAAGCGTACCTCTTTGTACTTTTTGTTGTCTGAATCTTTGTGCTAAAAGTTTTTGTTCTCTAGAGTTATTATCAAAAAACAGTTGCTTAACAGCAATCTTTCAACCCTCATGCATATTATCAAGGTAATCCCTTATTTTCTGTTTAGCATTCTGCGATTGCTCCTCTTTCTTGTTCTGTGGGAATCCCCCTATTTTTCAATACTTTAACGCTTGTCAGTCCCTCTAGATAATTCTTATACTTCTTCACCATATCTCCCTTTCTTTTATTTCCACCCTATTTTTAAACTCACTTAAATTTATCCCACTTCCCAGCTATATTTGAAGCAGAACTTTCTATCTTCTGTAATAGCTCCTGAATGATTTCCATTACCCATTCCTTAAATTCCTCTTTTTTCAGCAGATAGGTGGGAAAGTGACAGTGTCTCATTTTTATTTCATTACTCTGTGTTTTTATTTTAGTTATTATTGGTGAATGATCTGAAATAGTTATTGGGTATGTATCAAGACCTTCAATTAAATGCACATATTACTGTGCTATTTAAATTCTGTCTAGCCTAGCCCCGTTTTTGTATCTTGGGGAATAAATGTAAATTCACTCCAAACTCCTTCAACTGAATTTACATGTTCCATGCCAAATATTTTCATAAATGTATTCAAAAATCTACCCTCCTTTCTTATAGTTTTCCCTTCTGGGCCCTCCAGACAGATTTTCACTGTTGCAGATCAAATTCCAACCACTAATTATAAATAATATTCCTTGCTGAAAGCTGATTATTTCTCTGAGAATTTACTTAAGATCCATTATAGCAGGTTTTGGAGAAATCTAAATATATACCAGTGTAACTTTCCTCCCTTGCAAGTACCCTCTTAGTACTACAACTCTACCATTATTATCTTTTTTTATCCTCTTCTATCAGAATTGGAGTTCCTCTTGCAATTAATAGAAGTACTCCTCTTTCCTTTGCCCAGGGTATTCCACAGAATAGCCATCTTGTAAACTTTTCTTTATCAAATTCACATGTTCAGTTCTTTCCAAGTCTGTCTGCTGTAGCATAGCTATTTGCACTCTACAATTTTAATATAGTTTACTACTCTTTTGTTTTTGTATTTATTTGTGAGACCATCTATGTTAAAAGACATTACAGAAAGCATAATATTATTAAAAATGTATTATTCCCACCTTTTATGTATAACAGGCGTTTTTGTTCATAGGTAGATACTAGGCTATCTGTCCTAGGGCATTTATAAGCCTAGCCAGAGTTTATTTGCCTTCTGGCTCCCTATTAGATTAGCCTACTGTGCCTCTGTAAAGTAGGTCACAGAAGGTACCCTTTTAAGATTAGTTTACTGTGCCTCTGTCTAGCAGGGACACAGAAGAGATCTCAGGGATGAATTTGCGATTTCCCATCCATGCGTCCAGATTTCACTTGAAGAGGGTCAGCGAGGGGCTATGTCTAACATGAATTGGGATTCTATTCCAGAGTGAGGGGAGCCTCTGGGAAATGAATCTGTCCCTCCAGCATGTCCTATTTATTTTTGTGCTGAGGTTTAGGTCCCTGGAGCATGTAGCTTTAAGGGACTTGGATTTTTTGAGGTGGAGCATGTCCATTAATTCTGGGTTTGACATGGCTTTGTACGTCAGGCACAGATCGCCTCTGAGTAGGCGGTAAGCAACTGAGTAGAGCTGGAGTGTTTTTAGTCGAGCTGCATAAGACATCTGTTTGTAGCCCATGATCCTCTTGGTGAGGTACTTTTGGGGTCTCTCCAGTTGCTGCAGGTGTCGGGTAAGGTACATCCCAAAAGGGGCATTGTATTCAATTATGGGCCTGATGAGTGAAGAGTAGAGGGGCACAATGACCTCTCTTGATCTAGATGTGAACCCTTTCGTGATAAGGTGGGCTATATAGAAGGTCTTTCTAACCACTTTGGCAATGTGATTATCAAAGGAGAGATTACTATCTACGTTGGTCCCCAAATCTCTAATTACTTCTTCAGTACTTAATGGATTACCACCTATGTGGTAATTTGTGGGCACCTTGTTTTTCCCAAAGGGGATGACTATGCACTTTTTAGCATTTAGCTTGAGGCCGTGGCTCTGGCACCAAGCATCCGTCTCTGTGAGACCCTTTTGGAGGATGCTTGTGTCAGCTGGAGATTCGATTGTGGCCCCCAGTTTGCAGCCATCTGCACACTTTGTCAGCCATAATCCCCCCGTGTTAGCCTGAACCTCAGAGAAGTATATACCGAACAAGAGAGGTCCCAGAACTGAGCCCTGTGGGACGCCACTTGTAACTGGTTTGGATTCGGACATGGCACCTGTGATTCTGATCATGTGGGTTCTATCTCTGAGCCAGTTTGCAACCCATCTTGTGATATAGGGGTTGATATTTAAGCTGGTAAGCTTATTTATGATGCCCAAGTGGGGTATTGTGTCGAAGGCTTTTGCGAGGTCCAGGTAGGCCGTGTGGACTACCTTGCCCTCATCTATGGCTTTGGTAACTGTTTCAAAGAAATCAACTAGGTTTAAGAGGCAAGATCTGCCCTTAACAAAGCCGAATTGGGTAGGGTCCAGTGTCTGGAGGCTCCCAATGTCTTTGTTTATGAGTTCCATGATAATACGCTCCATAGCTTTACAGACCAGACTAGTCAGGCTTATGGGGCGATAGTTTCCGGGTCTGTTGTGGCACCACCTTTGTGGAGTGGGACCACTGTAGCTGTACTCCATTCTTTGGGTATATATCCTGTAGTAAGGCTAAGTTTGAACAGTGACTTAATGTGAGGGTTCAGTTCTTCTTGGAGCTCATGTAAGACACAGCCTGGGACACTGTACGGTCCCATAGATGCTGTGTTTTTTGCTTTGGAGAGGGCAGCTTTCACCTGTGCATCTGTGATGTCAGGGAGGTTACATTCAGTTGGGATAGGCATTTGCTTCTTTGGGGGGGGAGGGGGGAGAAGCTTGCGCTGAATCTGTCTGCCAGGATGTTGGCTATGTCTGTAGGTTCGGTATATTTTGTACTGTTATGCAACAATTCAGAGCATATCTGGGAGTTTCTGCCCATGTTCCTGACATAACTAAAGAAGGCCTTGTGATTATCTTTAGTGTCTAGGGCAATTTTTCTTTTGAAACTGGCCTTTGATGATTTTATGAGGGATCGAAGTTTCTTGCTAATACTGATCAGAGATGCCTTCCCTTTTTGGGATTTTGCTCTGTCATGTAGTAGCTTCCTCCTTCTGTTGCATAGCTTATTTATGGCCGGGGTCCATCAGACCAGTCTCCTGTGTTTGGAGGAGTGAGTCTTGGTTTTATTTGGGATAGCATGATCCATGCATTCCTGCAGGTGCTCATAGAATGCATTTGTAAAGGATTCTGCGGATTGGGCTGGATTATCCTCTGGCCCAGGGCCTTTGAAGGATTCCACCTCAGTCTTGAGAAGTGCAAAGTTGGCTTTTGAGAAATTCTTTACAGTGATTTCCTTGGCTGGGGGTGGGGATGGGATATGGATGTCCAGGGAAATTTGTTTATCGTCTAATCTTACCAATGAGGGGTTTACCTCTGGTGTGGAACATAGAGTCCCCATGTTGGTGATGACCAGGTCCAATATGTTGTTCCCTCTTGTGGGAGTTGTGACCAGTTGTTCCATTGCGTTAGAGTTTATAAATTCAAGGAACTGTTGGGCGAGGGTGTTTGAGCTTGAGTAGTTTTCCCAGTCAATGTTTGGGTAGTTGAAGTCACCCAATAACATAGTGTTTGGAGAGACCTTCATATTCTCCAGTGTTCTCAGGAATGCCAAGTGGGGTTCCTGTAATAGGGAGGGTGTTCTGTAGCAGGCTGCAAACTGAAAGGCAGTTTTGCCCGCTGTTAGTTGCACATGGATGGTTTCCGATGCTTCTTGCAGTGCCACTAACCTGGAGGTGTAGGTATCTTTGATGACTATAGATACTCCCCCCCCCAGTCTGAGTTTTGGGGCCGAAACGCATGGTATGAGTTATAACCTGGTAGTGCTGGGGTGCTCTCAGGAGCCTTGAACCAGGTTTCTGTTACTGCACAGACATCAGTTTTCTCCATACTGAGGTGAGCCTCGAGTGCGTGCATCTTGAGGTTTAGACTTCTGGCATTGAGTAGCATTACCTTTAGTTTTTTTATCCTTGGGTTGTCTATGGAGGTGGGTTTGTCCTTTGAGCCTTGCCTAAAAAAAGGCACTATGGGGGTGGCAAGAGCCTTGGCCAGTATACGAAAGCCTAAGGGTGACAGGTGCAAGCCGTCCCTAGTGAAGCAACGTGGCTTGTCGAGCATGTCATCCCAGGCTGACAGACACTGGATCCCCTTTGAATGACACCAATACTTTAGCCAGTTGTTGAAACTGATCATTTTGTCTTTATACTGTGGCATCATTCTTGGTGAGGGCAAGATGCTACTCAAGGTCAGGGTCATACCAGCCTGGGCTACATGGTCAGAGAGCTCCTCTATGTCTCTTTTCATGTAGTCCAGGGAGGTACGTCTCACATCATTCACAACAGCATGGACAATGACGGAGTCATACTTGTACTTGCTTTGGAGTGACCTGAGTGCTTGCGTTATGTGGCGGATCCTGGCACCTGACAGGCAGCTTACAGTGACCTTCTCCTTGTTCAGTCTGGTGAGCGGGACGTCAGTGTGCCGGACGGTTTACTATCACAATGCCGACATGCAATTGCACGGCTATGAAGTATTCGAACAACAGATGTTCGAATACTTCATAGTTCGGCAGGTGATGTGAGCGAACGTTATCATTGCGAATGGACTGTGCATTCGCAATGATAATGTTTACTCTTGTGAGGGGATCACGGTACAGTGCGGTTAGGGAAATACATCCCTTTCCTCACTGTAGTGTGATCTCGGAGTTGGAATATTAAGTTGGGGGGGGTGTGGGGGGTGTGAGTTTAGGCTAGATAGGTAGGGAGTTACGGGATGGGTGGGAGTGCTGTGGATTGTCGAAAATGTCACGAGCGACATTTTTGACAATACACAGCTGTTTTCGACATTAGGGACATACGGAAATGTTAATTTCCGATGTTTAAATTCGAAAAGTCAGACACGTTTTATTCTGAGTTTATAATTTATGATAGTAAACCATGCCGGACAATAGAGTCCCCTATAACAAGTGTATTTGGTGTGTTGTTTGGCCTTAAGGGCTGTGACTGTGAGGCACACTGATTTTGTGAGATATGTGATTCGTGGGTATTGTTGAGGGGTGGCTGTTGCTTGGATATCTGCTTAGAAGGTCTTTGCTGTTTAGGCAGATTTTTATTTAGAGCCTCCGAGTATGTTTTTGTGTGTTTATGTGTTGGGTATGCAGATGCAATAGGTCTGTGTGAAACCGGATTTGTGGTGTGGGTGGTTAAATTTTCCTCCTGACTGACTGTGCCAGTCTTGGGTTGAGAGAGCTCTGCCTCCAGTTTGGCTGTGTAACTGCATCTCTCACATGTATTAGAGTTTGTTGGAAGGAGGACAGGGTTGTCTGTGTACATAAGGCAATTGTAACATTGCCTCAAAATTCCCAAATTCAGCAGCTGGACTGGAGAGTAACCTTGAAACTGACCCTTGGACATACCAGATTAGTATAGGGAACTGTTTTTTTACTTGATCAGATTAGGGAAGGGAATTGATTTTTCACTTGATCAGGAAGGACCAATCGGGAGCCTAATACTTATGAGAAGTCAAGGAGGGTGTAGTGCTTTAGTTAGTAAGTGTTTCCTTATAAGATCTAAGCAAGTGCAGGGCTTTAGAAAGAGAATAGAGTGATTACTTTGAGATTTTGAACAGTTCTAAGGGAAAACGTGAAGAGCAGACTTTGTGGAGACTGGAATAGTTTAAACCTGTTTAGGCGGTGCTGCTCAGTGGCGAGACTGCGCAAAAAGAGAGTTGTAGGGTTTTAAGAGAGAGAGAGAGACCAAGGAGTTTAGAATTGACCCAAAATGGCCAATAAAACTACAGCTTCTAGGTAGTAACCACTCCTCCAGGGACAGGCAGGCTGTTCAGTGTTAACCACTCCCACTGGTGAACACAGAGACTTCCCTTTATCCCAAGCAAGCACTAGCCTTCTAGAAACTTCCAAACAGTTCAGAACAGCAAATCTGTAACTGAACTTTCTTAACTTTCAGAAAGTGGGAAAAAGCAAGATTTTTTTGTTGTTTTTCTTTTTGTTGTAGTTTAAAGGTAGCAGAGATACACAAGCAGCAAAATAATCACAACAGTGCAACAAATGACCCCACACTTGAGTGTTAGGCCAAAATCAGGTAAAATGCAGTTTTTAGAGAAAAAAAAAATTTAATTAAGTGCAACACAGGAAATGCAGTAAACAGGCTCTAGATGTGTTCCAAGTACTGTTACTGTTACAGATATAAACTTTAGCAAGCTGGAAAATGCCAAAAAGTAGGCGGCAAAGTAGTAAAACTTAACAAAAAAATCAGAAGAAAATACTTAAAATCACAAAAGTGGCTCCTTTTCTTCTCTCAGCGTCTTCTCCCCTTGGTAGGTGCTTCAGCAACAATTAAATGTCTAGTTCCAGATTTTGTGTCACATGCATATTCTGTTTGTCTGGTTAATCCTTTATACAGTTGTTTTTTGTCATCACAGTTTGAGCCCATGTCACATCTTACAAAACTTTTTGTTTTATTGAAAGCCATCAAACAAAAAATAAACAAAACAAAACAAAAAAAAAAAAACACAACAAGCACACACCCAATACCCACTAAAACCTATTTACTTAATAATAATACACCAAGCCATGTACATCTTCAGATATTGAAGTTTTACCCTCCTAATAGGAACAAATGTTCCAAACTGACAGCCACACACAGAGACTTGAGATAAACTAAAAGAAAGGTTATCCATGGTAAGATGCGTGGTACAACCTGTGCTTCTATTAAGTGCAGTCTGGCTTTGTCTTATCTTTATAACTCTCTTGAGTGGGAGAAAACTTGAATTCTGTCAGAAAACATTTTCTCCAAGCCATTTCTCTTTATCAGATTGTCTCCTAGAGATGTGAGGACCAGACACAAAACTGCCAAGCATACATTGTTTACTAAAAAAAGCCTAATAATATTCAATATTCTTTTTCATTTACTTGCTTTCTTTTAAACCTTGTTACTAGATTAAGCTAAGGGCCTTAACCCAGTCATTTCCCTTTGCAAGAATGAAAAAAACTCTTTTAATCAGATTTCTTTTTCTTCTTCTTCTTCCTTTTTTACATTGCAGTGCCTATATTTCTTAAAACTGAGCAAGGAGAAAGAGAGAGAGAGAGAAGAAGGGAGAAAGAAAAAAGGGAAAAAAGGAGCACCTATTTTCATTAGTATTCCCACTACACTTAAAAATAACTGAGAAAACTTTACTTTATATCGTGCAAAGAAAATCATACACTATTTAAATAGTACCATTACAAAAATGTTTTACTTGTAGTTAAGTTTCTCCCTCCTCTTACCCTCTCCTGAGAATTTCTCTGAACATTAATAACCTGAAGTATGATATATGTTTTAGAGTCCCCTACAAGTTTAACAAAGTCCAAGAAAGTTCAATATTTCCAGATTTTCTTGTTCTGTCATGTTTCACAAATAGAATGATTGCTTTGTAACCCCACATTTGTCAATTTCCAAGTTACAAGTTTTACGTCTGTTCATCTCCATTTCTCAGATCCTGTCTCTGCTTCATTTCCAATGCACTCTTGATTCTTCTGGTCGACTGTTGTGTTTATTCCTTCTCTCAAGCATCTTCCATTGAAGCATTGAAAAAGGCTTCACTGGTACAGTCCCTCTGTGCTCTTTATTACTAGAAGAACAAGAAGCAGAATCTCCTTCTTTTTCACAGCTCACTTTTTGTTGGACAAACTTTTGTATTTCTTCCTTAGCATGTACTTCATCAAAAAATAGTTTGTCCCTCCAGGGGAAAAATATTTTGAAGACAGATGGTTTCAGCAGTTTGAATCTCATGCCTGCTTCTCTACATTCCCTGAATAATGGAATAAATTTACTCCTCTTCTGTCTGATGTACAATGATTAGTCAATCTCCACAAATACTCTACTGTCTCCCACTTTTAGTACTTTGTCCTTCTGCCACAGCTATGCCATAATCAACTCTTTCTGCTGGTAAGCTTGCATCTTTGCTATTAAAGGTCTAGGTTGCTTTCTCATAGCCAGGTTTGGAGCATACACATTATATGCCCTTTCAGTTAACATTTCCTGTTGTGGAATACCAGTCTGTTTCTTCCACCTTCTCTGGTACAGCAGACAATCTCAGGTTTTCCCAGTGTGCTCTGCCCTCTAATGCTATTATTTTTGAAACATCCCTTCTTGTGCAGTCTCACATTCAACCAACTTTTTCTTCATTTAAACCTCTAAGTTTTGCAGTTTTATCACCTTATCTGAATTGTGACAGCCCTACTCCAGGCCAGTAATCAAGGAGCCTCAATCCTCACCACTGACATGGGTAAGAGATGACCAATAGTAAAAAAAAAATGGTTACATGCAGTATTTTCAGATGCAGCTGTCTGCACCAAACACAATTTCCCTTAATAGCACACAGAGAGCACACTCTAGACCTGGGGCTATACTGTCTCTCCCTCTCTCCAGGCCCCAACTAAAACAAACACTGACTACTTTGGAGCACTGTGTCCCTGTTCCAAATAGCTGACACACACACATTTGGATGTTTGATTTTCACTCATGCATACACACACATACACACACACACACACACACACACACACACACACACACACACACACACACACACACACACATGCGCACACACACACACACACACACACACACACACACACACACACACACACACACACACACACACACACACACACCTGGGAAAGGTTGGCACAGATTTATCAGCTGTGGCCCCTCTGTCCAGACTATAAAGTAATTACACTGCCACCAGTGAGCTACTCTAAGTCTACTCTAAGTCTCTTACAAGGGTACCCAATTATACTGAGTAAAAGTAATACTAATACAAATGGTAGAGTGTGGCCAATGCAGCAAGGCTTTCAGGAGTAGCCACAGTGTCACTTAAATAAGCATAAGTACTCTTAAGATGTTAAAAGTATTCTCTAAAAGACCACCACAATGAAAGTTACAGAAATATTTAATAATAAATAGTAAAATAGAAAACATGATAATACTAAGATAAAATATATATGGCCTAAACCAACCCATTTAATTTTCAACCTATTTTTTTTCAAAATTAGCTAGACTGAGATTAACCTTTTCCCTTCCAGAATTCTCTGTTAAAACATGCATTTAATTAGTTATAATAATAATAATAATAATAACATGCATGCATATTTCTTTTCTGTCCAACAGGACCCACTGTTGATGCATTTTTAACACAAGCAACTTGACAAATACATTTTAACATAAGCATCTGTACAAGTCAGTGTGATAGTCAAATGACATATTTATTTTATTTATTTATTTTACCATTTGTTGATCGGGCTAGTCTAACTGGATATATGTCCATTTTCAGTAGAGGCCCGAGGAGAAAAGCTCCGAGATATTACAAAGAAAAATATATATACAAAATAGTCCATCAGAACAGTAGAAATATAAAAAATAATTATATAGTCCATCAAAAAAGCGGATATACAAAATAATTACGTCAGTATAAAATTGATTGGCAGCAATAATTATGGCAGAAAAACATTTTTTTTTCTTCTACATAATAGCATAATTCTTTACAAAATTGTATCTGGCTATGCTGGCATATGGTACACATGCACTGCCCTACTCCCCCTGCCACAGATGGCACTACCTCATATCACATGAATATCTGTTTAAAGCTTCTTCCATTTTTGTCCGCCTTTTATTGTTTGATTTGATATACTCCATCAGTGTTTCATTTATTTTAATCAGGTCTGTGTGCAGTTATCTTATACTTTCCTTTAGGTTACTGGAAGTTATATCTGGAGCTTGCACTGCTTTTTGCTGAAGAGCTGCAGTACTTTTCCCAGTCAGTGCTTCTTCATCACCTTTTGTAGCTGATTTTCATTCCGTTCCTTTGTATTTCTTTTTTCTAGACATCCAGGCAGTGCACCTACTAGCCAGTTATTGAACTTTACCCTGAAATTTAGCTCCATTGGCTTTCTCTGCTAAGTTTCTGTTTCCACACTGGGAGATCTAGAATAAAGCTGTTACTCAATGTGTAGCCATATTGGAAGTCCCTGAAACTGCATACTTACTGTTGCCAACATTTTGTTCATCTACTTGTGGGCAATCATATCAGGCTAAACAGTTATATGGTCCTTGATATATTTAGAAAAAATATGACATTTATGAAAATATAAATAATATATTAACAACAATTAATATCTCACAAGCAGCACTAGACTGATGTAAAATATCAGTGCAGGTGTGTTGCCCTTCATGTAAGCTTTAAGATGAAAATTTTCAATAGCTTGTATGTAGTATGGTTTAGAAATTACTAATGCAAATATGAACAGGCTATATTAGATGCCTAGAAGCATTAGTAGGATGTAACCACAGATCCACCTAGAGACATCATTAGGCTGTAATGAGTTAAGACAAGGACCAGATTGCTCATGTTGCATGACCTCAACCTTGCTAAAGCAGTGGAAACCATTCAACGTGGAGGCACCATAGATAGCATTCCACTTGCAGTCACCATAGATGCCATTCCATATGTAGGCACTATAAACACACTTTCTAGTCTCAGTGTTAATCTCTATGATGCTCTCTGGTTAGCTAACTGGATTACATGTACTCCAAGTAGGGGGTATTTCCTCTAATGGTAGAAACATTACTATCACATCACAGAGGGCATGCTTGGCATTTACTTTTCAGAGGTAAAATCTAGCAACCAATATCTGTGGATTGCCAGGTGTGTAACACAATTACCTTCAGGGACATTCTTAGTCCACCTTCTTAAACAGACCACATTATTTGAGAACTTGGCACCCACATTGACAATGAGCTCTTTTTTGACCATCAAGTCTCAGCTGGGGTCACAAAGTTCTTCTACTTTTTGCAGCTTATCTGGCTTGGTATATTCCTTCTAAGTCCATGGATGCCCTTCTCACCTTTACTTTTACCTCATCACACCTATTATCAAATAGAATTCCCTCTTTGGAATGTCCCTATTAAAGCACCTTGTACAGATTGAAAGGCCTCAAAGATTCCTAGCTAATGTCTGCTTTAATCCATTTAAGCTATCTTGGTGTAACAAAACCTCAATCCCTCTACTTTTACAGTCTCCTGAGGGGCAGTCTTTGACTAATATTTTGTGTTGGAGTGAAAAGTTTTTACTCAGTGCATCTCCATCTTTGGAATTGACTGCTTTTACACATTAAGCAGAGTCCTGAAAACCTGTAAAGCAAATTAGAGAGCTGGCTGAATAACTACAAATTCATGCATGGAATTAATGTTAATGATCTCCTTTTCAAAGGGCACTAGTCTGTGGCTAAACATCTTGATTACATTCCAGCCTGAAGCTTAGTTTAAATGTATGAAATGGTGAACAACGGGTGCACTGTTCTGTAGCCATGAATCCATAAATGTGAATGATCAGACTCAGGATTATGGAAGTTGGAAATACACTTACTGCTTTCTAGAAACAACAGAGGAAATATTATTCTAGGCATTACAAGAAATGTCATAGGAGCTGCAAAACAAATAAATGGGATGAAGAATGTGAATCCTTCTTTGAAATGACCCTTATGTGAATAACACATAGATTTTTAGCATTCAGCTCATGGAATTTTGGAAGTCTATTAAAGACTGAATGAGAGAGAATTTTGCAGATATGGAAGCTAGAAACGTGTCTTACTGTCTATCTATGTATCTATCTGTCTGTCTGTCTACCTACCTGCCTACCTATCTACTCTTTGCTGTAAGTTAATTGCTAAGAATTTATTTCTGACTGTCTTTTTTAACATAACATTTTTGTGTACAAAAGCAGAAAAGTTGGGGGGGGGGGCTTTAACATAAAATCGTACAGATACCATGGTTAGATATGACAGAGTTATATGACATTGTCCTTAAACATAGCCAAGATATCAAATGCATACAGCCTCAGAGCAGGACCCTATGCGGACCTACTGCAGTACTGCACTTATTACAGAAATTGAGCTTACTTTGACACTTGGTTAGAGGCTGTTCCTTGAACCACCTCCATTAAATAATACTTCTCTAGCAAGTGCCTCCAGTTTGCTACTGATGACTGATCTGAGTTTCTGAGGCTTCTGTGCTGTAGTTATTGCCTTTCTTGTGAATAACAGAATACTCTTCATTAATACCACCTGAGATATGGGAACTAACTTTGGAAGGGCATCACCAACTGATGTAATGCTCATCATCAATACTACTTCATCCTCCCCACCACAGAACAACAGGCTTTGTGAAAATCAGTCTGGGTGAAGATAGTCTGGGGGCATGTGGCCAAATTATGGTTCCAGTGCACTTAGTTTTGCAATTTTCTATCAATACCTGAAGCACCCTATTCAATGTAGAAAAGGTGAAAAATGTAGGTTTAAGTTTTATCATGTGAATGCTCTTAAATGAACAGAGGTGATAGAATAAGGAGAGGTTAAGAATGATTGCTGATCTAACCACACTAAGTCTAACCCAGCCACAGTATTTATTTTATGTTACAAGGAGGCTGGTAACCCAAGCCATGTCTCCATCACACTTTTGTTAATATAGTGCTACACAGATCAACCACAGAAGCAGCATAAGACATGTGATTTGCCCTATGATACAAATGCAGATACCACATTAAACATATTCTAGAATGTACCATATTATAATACAACCAATCATATATCTCAAGGGAAAATGTTTTCCTTATTTCCATAAAGTCTGTAATCTGGTCATCACTGACCACGTGTATCCTTGTGCTGCTAAAAGCCCTTTACTACCTAGCCTGCCAAACTATCTCTACCCACATTCCCCCAACCCTTCAAAGTTTGCCAAAGATCTGAGTAAATCAAGTTCCAGCTTTCCAGTGAGCGATACCTGAAAATATCACTCAATATCTTTAGCATGGATGGCACAAAGGCCCAATATCCACATAATTAGTTATACATCCTTAGAAGGGCAGACAACTTAGTCCAACACTTCAAGTTCCTAACCAAAGAGTTCTTGGTTACCTATACACCTTTACCTATACATCTTTCTCTGTTACCTATACATCTTTCACTGTTACCTATACACCTTTCTCTGTTACCTATACACCTACCACTTTTCCATATAACCGCAAAGGTGGGTGGCCCTCAGAGTGGGGGTGGAGAGAGAAGAGAGAGAGGCAGGCATGTATAAGCAATGACACATCAGGGATCTGCAAGTCATCATTCATTTTACTGCATGCAATAACTGATGTGCAGTTGGGGATAAAGAAGGGTGTAAACAAAAAAAAAAAAAAAACAAAAAAAACAAAACATGCAACAAATCTCTGAGCCACTCATTCACTTTGCCCTAGGAATATACACCAGAAGTCCACTCAAAATATGTCATATTTTGGGCATTAGAACCATTTTCAATATTAACAGTACTGCATTCAATACCCTGATGAACTCCAAAATGTTCTGTTACCAAACCAAGAACCAAAATGAAACTGCTGCCTGTAATTCTCTTGTAGGGCTGAGTCTATACATAACACTTGGCATTTAGACATTGTGTTTACCATGGGATAATGGTTATAACCAGTTAAGATTCTCCACCGTCCTACACAAAGTCATCTAACATCTCTTCTTGTCATACCTCTGAACTGTTCAGAATTTCACCGAATGTCCAGATTTTTGCCTGATATTTTTGGTCTGTTCCTCATACAACATGTTGTTTTATGCCAAATCAGTGAGAATTGAAGTCAAGAAATAATGACAAATTTGAGTTTTAGACTTCGCATCCTTCAGACAATGCATACTAATGAAAAATCTATATATTTTTAACACATTTCTAAGTTTATAGGAGCAATATTTAACAGCTGTCACTGATTTTGGGCCTTTGTCCTGTGATTATGTTTGGCTTTGTCCAGAATTCTTGTACTAAGACTTTGAGAAGTATGCATAGTTCTTGTAGTTTCAATAAGGAAGTACATAAAACCATGTAGCATGCACTAATATGAAAGTAAAGGAGGATAGTAGTATTTATCCGTACTGCATAGCTATAGCCTGGAAAACTCATGTTTGTTCAGAGAATATAAGCATATGTTCATTACATATTACGAGCATTATTTGCATACAACAGAGTGAAATTCATTTAATTTGAAACCTGTTTGCTAACACTGAAGGTACAGTTTATCATTTTGTTTTGAACAACCTGTAAAATGGGCTGGTCTAGAGTGGACTGTGGCTGGTATTCAGAGATTTGGTATGCTAGTGAAATAGTTTGTCACAGACTGAAGGGTTGCCACTGGTGTGCCCAGAAATGGGACAATTCATCTGTATGTATATTCTGGCTAATCTCTGTGCTCTATGTAGCCATACAGTGATGTCAGGACAAGAATCAACTGAATTAATAGGGCCATCTAAATTAGCTTCCCGTTCTTACTAACAAACTGTACAACAAGCAGTGACCTGTTATATTCCACCAGCTACTGCTTTAGTGACACAGATGCCAATTAAAGTCTACTACTTGTAGTAACAAGAACAAATCCCTCAAATGGAATGAGCATCTAAATTAGCTTCCCGTTCTTACTAACAAACTGTACAACAAGTAGTGACCTGTTATATTCCACCAGCTACTGCTTTAGAGACACAGATGCCCATTAAAGTCTACTATTTGTAGTAACAAGAACAAATCCCTCAAATGGAATGAGCACCCGTATCACAGCAGTGTGAAATAATCTGTGAGTATCCTAATGTGAATGAGTATATCTCCTGATGAGAAGGTCATTCATTTATTTTTTTCAGTAGGGTCAATTGACAACTTTATGGCAGCCTGAGTCATGAAGGAGCAGAAGCTATCATGGTCAACAAGCACAGATAATGTCCTAAGAAATGCAAAGACAAGGCTTATTGCCTATACACATGCTGATATGTGTAAGTACTGCAAAATGGTACAGTCTTCTTATGTTCTGTGGACTGCTTAAGATGACCATCAATTTCCTGCATTATCTGGTCATTGTTTGATCACCATATATTGCCATTGTCTAACTTGTTGGGGCTTGCACATTACCCCATCTATGTCAGTAACATGTTGGGTATGTTATAACATTGCACCCCCCTGTATACACTTGCTACTAATCTGGTATGGTGAGCAGTAGTCCTGACTACCATGGAGCAATAGACAATCCACTAATGTTTCTTTTCTGAATTGCGCTACAGAGTTACAGTCTATCACACAATCCCTGAGCACCAAGGATGTTAGTATGCCGTGTTGATTTATGAATTCTGTACTTTTTTCTGCAGGAAACTAGGCACTTGGCTAAGTAATACGCAACATAAACACAATTACTGTGATTCCAACAAATGTCAAGCAATAATGTAAGCCTAACAGAAATAAAACAAAAATATTGTAAATATTCTAACTGTCAATGGATAAAGGACTGATAGTAGAGGTTTTTGATATCACATGCAAGGTAATATACCAATAAAATACTAAGATTTAATTTTCAGATATCACAAGTATGTCTGTGTTTTTTTCCAAGATGGCTAGACACTGATCAGCAGCTTGATTTCAGCTCTTCCAGTGTGAAAAAGAAACTGCTAGATAAGGGCCAGTAATTGTGCCTGTTTTAGTAATTTTTTTTTACTGGATAGCAAGTATACAGCCTGGATGCCAACAAAGAAGAAGAAGAGAGAGCCAAAAGTAAATTAACTAGAAAAGGTGAAGGGAAAACACTGACTGGGAAGAAAACTGAAGGTGAAGGGAAAACACTGACTGGGAAGAAAACTGCAGCTGTTCAGTAAAAAGCAGTTTAAGCTCCAGCTTTGGTACAAGACATTGCTTCCAGTAATTTAGATTCAAAAATAAGTCAAATGTGCTCAGAGATGATTCAAATAAATGAAACATCGAAGGAATATATCAACTCAAATAACAAAAGGCTGGAAAAAATGTAAGAAACTTTAAACATGCTATTCTGATGATCTGATAAAACTGCAAAAATCAGAAGTCAAAATGAAGAAAAGGCTGGCTGAGTATGAGACTGCTCAAGAAGAGCTGTTTGAGTTAGAGGACAGAGCATGTAGGGAAAATATGAAATATTCTGCTGTACCAGAGAAACCTGAAGGAACTGACTGTATTAATTTTATGAAAGCACAAATAAGTAACTTAATGGTATTCTGCAGCAGGATTTGTTAATTGAAAGAGCACATTGTGTGTATTCTCAAAACCTGTCATAGAGAAAGCAGCCAGGACCTGTATTAGTAAAGATACAATCATACCAGCAGAAAGAGTTGATCCTGACAAAACTGAGACAGAAGGGCAAAATATTACAAACTGGAATCAATAGAGTGTTTGTGTTAAATGATTATTCACTGTACACCAGAAAGAAGAGAAACTCATTTATCTCAGCAATCAGGGGATGTCAAGAGGTAGGTGTGAGATTCAAGCTAATGTATCCAGCTGTCTTCGCAATAGTTTTTCCTTGAGGATCAAAGTCATTTATATGAAGAACAGGCTAAGGGAGAAGTACAAAAGTTTGTCCAACAAGAGGTGAGTCGTCAAACAAAAGGAGACTCTGCTTCTCATTCTTCAGATGGTAAGACTGATAGGGAGACCTTGCTAGTGAAAGCTTTTCCAATATTTCAATAGAAAATGCATGAGAGACAGAAGAAAATACAGGAGTTGGCAAGAAGAATGGGGAGTACATTGGACTTGAATTGGAGCCTGGGGACGGAATATGGAGATGATCATGAAGAATACCAGTACACTGAAATTAGTGTATAAGTGTGAGAATATAAAAATCATCAATCACATTTATAAAAAATGGCTTTACAAGAAAAAGTGGCTGAGAAAGATTGCAATTTTGTTGTCATTGTTAAACTTGTTAAGGAACTGACAGACAGATATCCACTTCATGTCATTAATGTTTGAAAGGACACTAAAAGAAAAAAAAAAGAGAGAAAACATAATTGTAAGTAAACAACTTTTTGTTCTTAACAGTATTTGTATACTGTTTAGCATGTAGTTTATATCATAAAACATTTTAAAGCATTTTCAGAGATTGTTTTATATGATAAAGATACTAACATAGACAGGTGCTTCTCTCTCTCTCTCTCTCTCTCTCTCTGTTTTAGTTTTAAGAAGTGCAGGCATTACAATGTAAAAACAGATGAAAGACTGAACAAATGCATGCTTAAGTCAATGGGTTGTAACATTGGGCTATTGGGGTGGGGGATGGGGGTGTAAAAGTGCACTGATAATAATATCTGTAGAACTGACGTATTTCTTATGACCACAATGCAATAAATTGATTTTTAAGCAAATAAATGTTTGGTGCCAGTTGAGAAATCTGGAGCTGAGGGCAGCTCTAAATTTTGTTCTTATGTTTCCATGGGCACAAGTTGTCTGAAGGTGAAGGGAAAAATCAAGTGGTCTGGACAGTGGTTACTGAGAGAAATGTAAGATTAAAGGATACAAGGCAATCAGTTCTGTAAAAAATAACTTTTGAAATTACTGGAAGTGCATAAGAGAGGGCAACTTTTCTTCTGGTAACTAAATAATTTAATGTATTTGCTAGAGCAGTGTATAATTTAGTTTTATTTAAGATAGCCAGTTCACCTTTTCTTAAGGCCAAAAGTTAATGTTTTCTGAAAACAAACACGTTGTTTTTCACATCTAGGAGGAGATAAAGATAGTACAAGAAAAGACAGTAATTAGTGTAAGTAGGAGCACAGACTGCAACATACATCTTAGCTAGGACAAGCTTAAGTTAGATGATTGTTTCTTGTCATTTTCATTTGAACCTTTATCACATTTTACAAGACTTTTTTTGTTTTAATGAAAGCCCTTAAACAAAAAGAAAAGAAAAACACACCCACAGTTGCACACACAGCAAATGTATAAAAGATCAACCTGCCAAACTGTAGTGGGTGCATGCAGCACAAAAGCTGGAAATAGACATTTGAAAAGCTGTCATATATAATAGTTGGGAATAATAACATCTTATCATAATGGCTACACTAAACATGTTTTTGGAATGTGAATGACCTCACACGCATAGACAAAAGGGAAAGAGTGTCTAGTAATATTAAGAACTGCAGAGTGCAAATACCAAACACACTTGGAAAGAAATGAGCACATGAATTTGATAAAGGATTTCAGGAGGGATATTCAGTTGAGTATCAGGGACAAAGGAAAGTACTTATATTAATTGCTAGAGGTGCATCAACAGTGATAGAAGAGGGAAAAAGATAATGGTTGATTTGTGGTAGCAAGGGACTACTGGCAAGAGAGGAGGATTACAGTGGTATATATTTATATTCTACCTAAAACTGCTATTATAGAACTTAAGAAAATTATGGGAGAAATAATAAGCTTTCAGCAAGGAATAGTACTTATAGGTGAGACTGGAATTTGATTTGTAATAGTGTAGCAGTGATGATGTATCTGGGAACCAAGAAAGGAACATATAACAAAAGAGGGCATATTTCTAAATACATTTATGAAAATATTTAGTAAGGAAGACATGAATTCAGTAGTAGGAACTTGGAGATAATTTACATATTATTCCCCAAGGTACAAGAATGAGGCTATACTAAATAGAAATTATATTTCACAGGAACATGTGGATTTAGCTGAAAATTTCAATATATATTCAATGCCTATTTCAGATCATATGCCAGTAGCAACTAAGATAAAAAATGCAGGGTAATGAAATAAAAATGAGACACTGGTGCTTCCCCACCTTCCTGTTAAAAAGAGACAAATTTAAGGAATGGGTTGTGAAAATTATTTGAGAGTTATAAGAAAAGAGTAGAAATAAAATAAAAAGTGATAGTGTTAAGAAGTAACAGGAATTAGTTAGAGGGGCAGATGAAGGTTAAAGTATTGCAGAATAAGGGACATCTCATAGAACAAGAAGAGGTGCAACTGCAGAGTGCTAAAGATAAAATAAAGCAGTATTTGGACAATATGCATGAGTTTAAAAAGATTGCTGTTCACTGTTTTTTTTTTTGTAATAACTCCAGAATACAAACATTTTTAGCACATCAACTTAGACAACAGAAAGTGGAAATGGTTGCTGCCAAACTTACGGAGTCTATAGCAAAAAAAATAACTGGAGATCCTGTAGATATTGGAGATATTTTGGAAATTTTCTGAAAATTTGTATAAAGCAGAGAAATGTGGAAATCAAGAATGGTCACAAATGGAAATATTTATGGTACACTTAAGTATGCCAAGGTTGGAGGTTAGAGGTTGATACGGCTCTGAAACTAACACTTAAGATAGCAGTTGCTGAAATGAAAACTGCGATGTACAATCAATCTGTAGGAAAGTCTCCTGGAATAGATAGTATTCCTGTGGAAGTTTGGAAGCTAGGAGGGAATAAAGTAATAAAGATCTTGAAGGTGTTTTTAACAGTATTTTAAAAGCAGGGGAAGCACCAGCATCCTGGAAGAAAGCTATGGTGGCTGTAATTCCTAAATAAAGTAAAGACCCAGCAGACCCAGCTTTATATAGACCATTTTAATTTTACTCCATGATTATAAAGTGTTCATGTCTATAATAGCTAAAAGAATGGCAAAGATTTTGCCAAAATTGATAGACATGGATCAAAGGGGGTTTGTGGAGGGGAATCAAGCATTTGACAACATTAATAGAACACTGATGATCCAGAGAGAATCAGAAAGTATGAAATACCACTGTTATTGGTGGGTCTTGATGCAGAGAAAGCTATTGACAGTAAGTTGGAGTTTTATGAGCAGGGTAAGTGAAGCATTTGTATTCCCTGATACAATAATAAGGATTAAGTTGGAGGATATATGAGGGATTAGAGGCAAAAATTAAAGTGGGAGCATTCCATTCTAACATGTTATGTTTGTAAACAGGAACCTGGTGGGTGCATTCTTTCCCCTTTGTTATTTGCTTATTGCTTTACATTTAGAGCCATTGGAAAAGTATAAGGGACTCACATATTCAAGGATGTAATTGGTATGATAACCAAGAAAAGTTGGCTTTAATTACAGACCATATTATTTTGTACCTGATAAAAGCAGAAAAGTATATTTCTGTGTTGTGTAACATCTTGAAACAGTTTCTATTCTTTTCAGGATATAAAATTAATGAAGATAAAATAAAGGTTATAGCTGTAATCTGTGTACCCTCACATAAATTGGTCCATCAATTACTACATTTATGGAAACACAATACAATAAAGTATTTAGGAGTATGGATTAAAAAGGATTATGTAATGGCAGCTGAGGATAAATGGGAAGAGTTTAAACAGAAGGTAAGAAAAGAATAGAAATAAAAGAAAAAGTGTTATTGTTAAGAAGGAACAGGAATTAGAGGGGCAGACGAAGGTTAAATTATTGCAGAATAAGGGAAATCTCATAGAACAAGAAGAGGTGCAACTGCAGAGTGCTAAACATAAAATAAGGGAGTAGCTGGACAATATGCATGAATTTAAAAAGATTGCTGTTAACCATTTTTTTTTGTAATAACTCCAGAGCACAAAAATTTTTAGTACAACAACTTAGGCAACAGAAAGTGGAAATGGTTGCTGCCAGACTTAGGGAGTCTATAGCAAGAAAAATAACTGGAGATCCTGTAGAGATATTGGAGATATTATGGACATTTTCTGAAAATTTGTATAAAGCATGGAAATGTGGAAATCAAGAACAATCACAAATGGAAATATTTATGGTAGACTTAAGTATGCCAAGGTTGGAAGTTAGAGGTTGATACGGCTCTGCAACTAACAGTTAAGATAGGAGTTGCTGAAGTGAAAACTGCGATGTACAATCAATCTGCAGGAAAGTCTTCTGGAATAGATAGTATTCCTGTGGAAGTTTGGAAGCTAGGAGGGAATAAAGTAATAAAGATCTTGAAGGTGTTTTTAACAGTATTTTAAAAGGAGGGGAAACACCAGCATCCTGGAAGAAAGTTATGGTGGCTGTAATTCCTAAAGAAAGTAAAGACCCACCAGACCCAGCTTTATATAGATCATTTTAATTTTACTCCATGATTATAAAGTGTTTATGGCTATAATAGCTAAAAGAACGGCAAAGATTTTGCCAAAATTGATAGACATGGATCAAAGGGGGTTTGTGGAGGGGAATCAAGCATTTGACAACATTAATAGAACACTGATGATCCAGAGAGAATCAGAAAGTAAGAAAATACCACTGTTATTGGTGGGTCTTGATGCGGAGAAAGCTATTGACAGTAAGTTGGAAGTTTATGAGCAGGGTAAGTGAAGCATTTGTATTCCCTGATACAATAATAAGGATTAAGTTGGAGGATATATGAGGGATTAGAGGCAAAAATTAAAGTGGGAGCGTTCCTTTCTAACATATGTCTGAAAAGAGGAACCTGGTGGGGTGCCTTCTTTCCCCTTTGTTATTTGCTTATTGCTTTACATTTAGAGCCATTGGCAAAGTATAAGGGACTCACATATTCAAGGATGTAATTGGTATGATAACCAAGAAAAGTTGGCTTTGTTTACAGACAATATTATTTTGTACCTGATAAAAGCAGAAAAGTATATTTCTGTGTTGTGTAACATCTTGAGACAGTTTCAATTCATTTCAGGATATAAAATTAATGAAGATAAAACAAAGGCTATAGCTGTAATCTGTGTACCCTCACATGAACTGGTCAATCAATTACCATATTTATGTGAACACGATACAATAAAGTATTTGGGAGTATGGATTAAAAAGGATTCTGTAATGGCAGTTAAGGATAAATAGGAAAAGTTTAAAGATAAGGTAATACAAAAAGTGAGAATCTGGAAGCTCTTGTTTATGAATATGAAGAGAAGCTACAAGCAGTAAAAATTATTTTAGTCCTTTTAGTTTTATACACAGGTTAGGCATATTTTTGTCAAGGAGAAGTTGCAGGCAGTAATTAGTAAAGAGTTGAGGGACTTTATCTGGAAGAGGAAAAGGGCAAGGGTTAACTGGGATAATATGATCCTTCCAATGCAGCAAGGTGGATTAGGATTACCTGATATGAAGGGATATTTTTGAGCTACACAGTTAAGGCTCATATACATAACAGGAGTAGAAAGCTATAATTGAAAGTAAAACAGGATGATGATGAAGCAAGGGGAAAATTCAAGAAATAAAGAGAGAGTGGGATTTTGGCTGCAGACCCTTAAGGAGAATAACAACAGCCACCCATAATATTTTATTCTAAAAGTAGCACGAAGTATTATAAGAACTAAGCCAAAAGAGAGTGGAGAAAGGAGATTTTGCTGATAGGAATGACTGCAGTTAGGGGTAGAAAATAGCCAAGAAAGGGCTGCAATTTACTGGAGAAACCTGTCAAAGGAACCAAGGTATAGGGAGCAAATGTCTAGAGAGGGAAAGGTAATAGAATGGGAAGAAGACAAAAAGACATTTGGACTGCAGTCTGGAGACTGAATTACTATCAGGGTTTGATATCTGAGCATAAGCAAAGAGAAAGGGATACGGGGATCCTAAGTGAAAGACATGCTGTGGTAGAGTTTCTTTATTCAATCTAGGACAGAAGCTGCTGTTAAAAAAGGAATAATTAGTATGGAATATAAAATACTGTATGATAACTCCAGGAATCAATCAGAGGAGGTCAGAAAAGATTGGGAAGAGAGATTGGATAAGCAATTCACAAGGAAACAATGGGAGGGCATATGCATGGCTCCCAAATATGCAACAAAGTCCAGAAGGTTTAGAATTTTTTCATGGAAGTGTTTGCATAGGTATTTTTATATTCCAAGCAGATTCCAAAGAACTTTTCCTCAGGTAGATGGCAAATGTTAGAGGTGTGATAGGGAAGGAAGAGGTAAATGGGAGAATATTTTTGGGAGTGTAATGAGTTTGCATCCTGCACAGTACCCTGTCAGAAATATTAAGTAAGCAAATGGGTGTAACTAAGGAAAATATTTTTTTGAGCTAGGGTAGGGGATCTTAATAGCCTAGACATAGTAAGGGCCTATTAGATTAAATTCTGGTGTATGCCAGAAAAGCAATACTAGAAAATGGAAATCAAAGTTTAAACCAACTATATTTGAAGTACTGAATATTGTTTTAGAGATAAAATAATTGGAAATGGGATATTTAGAAAAGGGAAGGAGCAAATTGCATAGAAAAAATGTAAATTGTGACAATACATGAAGAATAATGTTTTGGAGATGAGGAGTGCAGTTTAAGGGAAGGCAGGAACTGATCAATTTATGTAATGTTGAATTGATGATAAATATACAAAAGAATATATGTGACGTATAAGGTTTGCAGCTTGGAATATGTTAATACTGTTTGTTTTCTTTTACATAAATGCATGTTTATCCACATGTTAAGTGGTAATTCAATAAAGGAGCTAATAAAAAACACAGGTGTGTGTTTGTGTATCTGTGTGTAATGTCAAGGTTCCATTTTTATTGATAGCTCAGTTTATTGACGTGTTACACTTGACATACTTGTAGTTAGTCGACTACAGCACTGTAATGGGGTTTGCACTTAGTTCTGTGTTGTGTGACTGTGGAGTTAATATATATATATATATATATATATATATATATATATGTGTGTGTGTGTGTGTGTGTGTGTGTATAAGTTACAGGGGTATGAGGGCAGAGTACCAATGTTGGGGATAGGGTCAAATTATCTCACATAAAATATTATTAAGTTATGGTACGATGTGAGTGTGTATGTGAATTTGGTGTGTAACTAGATATAGGATGTTGTATAGTGATCAGAAAAGGAGAGTAATTTAGTGTGTGATTCAGCAATGTGTAGAGCTGATTAAGTGCACCATCAAAGTGTTTGCATTCATTTTGTTTGTGTGTGTGTGTGTGTGTGTGTGTGTGTGTGTGTGTGTGTGTGTGTGTGTGTGTGTGTGTGTGTGTGTGTTTGGATGTATATATGTGCGTGTTTGTGATCAGGCATTAACAATTTAAAGCATGGAAAGGAGATCGTACATCAAGAAATTCCCTGCACCAGAACTTGGATGAACTGCCATTATCAGTAAAACATTTTTGGAATGCCCTAATTAAAGTGTAGAAATACAGCACTAAAACAATGCATGCTTTAATTAGGGCCTGAACCTAGACTATGCCTCTCAACCTCTTAGTGAAAAGAAAAAAAGAAAAAAATCTGGACAAAACCTGACAAAATGGGGGGACAGAGGCCTAAAAATAGGGGCACATTTTAAATATTGCTCTTATAAACTTAGAAAGTTAATAGAGTAACAGGATTTGTTTCAACATGCATTTTCTGAAGTATGTGAAGTCTGAAACTGAAATATATGTCATTATTTAATTATTTATTTATTTATTATTTATTTATCATTATTTAATTATTTATTTATTACTTAAACCTTGACACGGTTATAAATAGAACGTGCTGGAGGGACAGATTCATCACCCAGAGACTCCCTATGCTGTGGAACAAAATCCCGGTACATGTGAGGCAGAGCACCTCACTGGCCTTGTTCAAGAGGAATCTTGACCAATGGATGGGAGATCGCAGATATACCCCAGGGATTACTTCAGTGTCACTGCTTGACAGAGGCACAGAAAAATGATAGGCATAGTTTTTATTCAAACTAAAGGGGTGGCGAAAGCCACATAACTATGGGCTAGGCTTATAAATGCCCTTGGGCAGATAGCCTAGTATGAACCTATGAACCTATGAACCTATTTAGTGACTTCAGTCCTCAGATCATCCCAGTGATTTGCCAGAAAACCACAAATTTTATTGGGAAGAGACCAAAAATATGAGCCAAAAATCTGGACATTCTACAAAAATCTGGACAGTTGAGAGGTATGACACAGACCCCCTGCATCAGCTAGACTATTAAGCTGCTGGATTTGGTTCAGGGAAATTTGTTTCTGCACTACGTCCTCCTTTCCTCTCATTGTCTGATGATGTGTGTTATGTGTTTCAACAGAGGAAAGTGTTACTTCACTTAACAAGTGCTCCACAGTGATCCAGGGTTGTTGGTAAAAATGGTCTGGGGACAAGCCCAGTTGCCTGCTAAAAACATAAAAGCTAGTTATACTTCCTATGTTCTTACTGTTGAGTGTGTGTGTGTGTGTGTGTGTGTGTGTGTGTGTGTGTGTGTGTGTGTGTGTGTGTGTGTGTGTGTGTGTGTGTGTGTGAATGAATTACAGACCTCACTTGATGATGGCATCATGGCAGACTAACTTCTGAATGCACACTGACACATGTTTTTATTAAAGCATTCAAGCCTATAAGTCAATCTCTGCTAGGATATGTTAATATGGTATCTGTATTCACTTGCATCAATTTTAGTGTTTTTATTACTATAGTATACGTTACCTTATCAGGTAATGGAAAGGAGCTATAAACTGTCATGGTTTTGAAATATTTCAGCAGTTTATTCCTGATGAGGACAGATAATGACCTTATCAAACATTAGGATTAGTCAGAACTCAGGTGTTTGTGCCTAGGAGCCTCGAATAAACAATCTCCCAGAATAAAATGTTCCCTTCATTTCCTGAAGAATGTAGGATCATTGGCTTTGGACATAAGGTTGTAGACCTCTTCATGTCAAGTAGTTTGAATGTAAGGCAGGGCAGTAGTCAATGTTTTAGAATTTGAATACAAGTGTATATAGCAAGCTTGGGTCTTTGTACAACAAGCAGCCAACTTGAAAACTGCAGAGTTATTTTAGTGATGTAGCCTGAAGAAGACTAACAGAAAATCAACAGAATTTGTTCTGTATGATCTTTAATCCTCTGCATAGACCAGTAGGGACAGAGCCTACCAAATGAATAACATATTCAAGTTGTGTCCTTTAACAAATGTACAAAAGTACCTGGAGTAGTTGTGAAAGAGGTTATTCATTGTTGTCATTTGTCAGCACATAACAAATGGGTTTTCATATTTACTCAGGAATCAAGCCATACTCCCAACAGCTTGAGATAGCTGACCTTTTCTAGTTAATCCCATATAACCCCATCTAATCCAATCATGTCCTAGTAAGGCAGTACCTTGCTGGGTTCTGGAGTAATTAACATATGCATCTTTTTTTTATTAACACCAGGTCACAAAAGAGGCAAAATCCTGATGCATCTTTTTTCTGATTTATTTTATAAGTTCTGGCAGTATGCCAGTCTACAAGATCACGTGTATATAGTGGAACGAGTTCTGCACAGCTAGAATATAGTCTACACCTTATAGTGTTTTACTGCGTTTGTCAGAAATAATGTAAGGAAAATAAAATACAAAATACCCACATAATCAGAGTTGCACACTTCAACATTTTAAATACATTGTTAAACTGAAGGAGGTTAAAAATAGATCCTTGACTTGTGATGTGAGAACTGCATTCAAGCAAGAACAAAATAGATTTAAGTGTCATGGTACTTTCTGTAACTTAAGGCTAGTGCATACAGTTGCTAACATTTTCTCACTTTAAAGGTGAAGATGAATACTTTTTCCTCAAGCTGTTATATTTCCTGTTTAATTTTATAGTTTTTTTTAATACTGCAGTGACTCCGCTGTCACCACATGTGGTACTTTCAGCAACCTGGAGTTGACACCTGCTAATATTCCCAGTACTACAAACTAAAGATTATAGACAATCCCCGGGATTCATGAACCTTGCGCCAGGCGCCCGCATAGCGTTGGCGTTATAACGCCAAATATGGCTGCTGAGCGATTCAGGTATGAATGAATTCCACGTGCACTACCGGCGTGCGCCGGACCGTCTCCGCCCCCCGGCGTAGGTATGCAAAACACAC
>NC_056739.1:498256075-498303575 GCF_019279795.1 Protopterus annectens
GGTCTGAAACTAAATGTAAAAAAATGCATTAATGTATCCTTTGCAAAGTCATCTACCCCAGGGAGCTCCCACATTAACAATACATCCCAAAGAGTTGACCCATTTATTTGGAATTTGGGAAATTTGTGGACAGTGACCTAATTTTTGACCAATGTGTCTATTGTAAGAAAGTCCTTCTATACTACACAGCGTATAAAGAAAGGCACAGCTGTTAGGTGGTGGGACACATAGGACATGAGAAAACATGCACCAAAACACCATACCAAATCACGGCCGGCCTTAGGCGTAGGCGAACTAGGTGACCACCTAGGGAGCCATGCAGGCCAGCCTCGTAAAGGGCGCAATTTGTGTTTATTTATTTATTTATTTTAATTATTTTACTTTTCTTAATAAGAAAAGTAAATTAATTAAAATATATAAACTATATGTAGAGACCGAGATATAAACAGCATTGCTACATCCGCACAGGCATCACTGTGAACATGGAACAGGAGTTTAAGATCGATTCTGAGGGAGCGTGGTTTGATATCTATATGGTATGTATGTATTATGAATTCCTTAAGACTTAGTTGTCTCAGTACTTTTCTTTTTCTATATGGAAGTTCTGTCTTCTGAGGCCATTTTCCTCTCCAGGTGCGCGCACATTGCACGTTTGTATGAAAGGATTTTTTTTTTAAATATATATCATTTGGAGTACTGGTAGTGAAATGCGCTTGCTTAGTGAAACTACCTGAAGCTCACTGGCAGTACAGCTGTAGCACCTGTTTTGATGACATACGTTTTCATATGAGAATGTGCTGCAGTCAAGAAGGAAAACCATACAGATTGTTTGCTTCGATTTGAAGTTTCAAGTTTATATATATTGTGCTGTTTTTGGGAAGGGGGCTAACTGATATCAGGCATATCAAATTGGTGTGCAAGTGTTCTATAATGTTACTGTATTGTCTTTATGTAGCTATATTAAATATCGTATTGCGTGTCACAATGCCAATCTGCACATTGTCTGTTGGTACACTCGGAAGTGATATGTAATGATTGTTCTTGGTAAAAGTAATTATTTATGACCATAATGTAAAAGTTGTTATGGCTTATAAACCCTATGGTATGTACTGTAGAAGTTGAATTTAAGTTTCGCATGGGTAACTATAGGGCGCTGCAAGTGCTACTCAACAACTGCTTAATGAAAAGGGGGTTAAGAAAATGAGACAAAATGATCAGTATTTAACCTCAGAACTGATGTTATAAGATCTGCAGGAGGGAAGTGGATTCAGGAGCCACCATTCTTGCTCACAGAGGGTGACCTTAACCTGGCTGCAATAATTGCTTCCTCTGACCCTGAAAGAGTTGAGCAAACATCTGCCTTACCCTTCCCCTTTGTGTTATGCCAGCTCCAGCAGGTGCCTAAGTTACTGATTGAATTCTGGTCACCTGGGTCATAGTCAGGATTTTATCCCTTTATGCCAGTAGAGATAGCTAACATTTCTTTTCTTTGTTTTTACTCTACAGGAATTGCCCAGCACTGGCTCCTGTTGTTCCTGTTGGCTCTTTTGTTGTTTTTTGGGGGTGAGAGTGAGGTGTTCCCTATACTGGATAAGTTCCCTGCAGTCTGTTTGCTCCTATCTGGAGAACCTTACCAGCCATTATTTCCTGGAAGCTGAGAGTCAGGAATTTGGGAAAGGGTTAAATGCCAGTCCCATAGTAGTGTCCTTCCTGCCTTAACCTCTCCCTGGTAGATGGCTTTTTGGATTCTGTAATAGCTGCCTGGTTGGGAAGAGATGTGAGTGCTTCAATACATGCCTTCCCCTTTTACTCAGTGGTGCTCTTACCACTGCAATGGCTCAAGATTTCCACAAGTAATCACCCACCTACCATTAGGTGTCACTAAAATGTGGGGCCTACACAACACCCCCTAGTGCATGAGCTGATGTTTGCTGCTCATATCCCCCCACCCCCACCCGGTTCCTGTAGTAGCCATGCCAGTAGTCAGATGTGGGTCACCTTGTCATAGTCATGACTTCATCCTTCTGCTTAGTGGTGCCAGAGCCAATGTTATTCCATTTGGAGTAACTCACTTCTTGCTCAGTCTTATAATTGCAGTCTGTAGCTCAAATGGGACCTTCTTGGATCAGCCCATAACCATAATTAAAAAGCCGAATAAAATAAATTTACCCATTACTTGAAAATGAGGCAGACCCCAAGAAAATGTTTGCAGCATACATTGTGTACAAAATGGGGAAAGTTGTGGCCTTGCCAGGGGTATCACGAACTTAGGACTGCAGCTGACCTTTACAACTAGAGAACAAGTGCTAGTAAGTGAGCCAAATTTGGTACCAAAAAGAAAGCAAACTAAGTATGTACATTGTATCTCAAACTGTTGAGACTTTGAAGGCACCAGATGGACAAACGCAGTTGAGGGCAAGAGTATGAAACCTAGCTTTTAACTTAATGTGGACTTGCGTATCATCTAGATAGCCTCCTGCTGTTTTGCTGAATGTCAATATTTTAGGTTTATAGGTTAGTACTAAGCTAACTGCCCTTATCAGCTATTTTAAACCTAGCCAATTATCCCTTGTGAGACTCAAACCCTGCACTTTGTGCTTGTAAGGCAAACACCTTAACCATTAGGCCAACCTCCCAACCCCTAATTTATCATGTTTAAATAACTTGGTCGATAACATCCCTTTACAGGAAGAATCCTTCCATTGTGTTGTTTGCACTAACATTAGGAATTATCGATATGTTTTTTGAGTTTACTGTCAGAGGCAGTAGAAAAAACACCAAAGATGCAAATGCCTAAACTCCATGAAGCCTCACAGTTAAGTATGGATTTCATTTCTGTTTAAATGGGTTACCTTATGCCATCCATTCACTGATGGAAGGCATTTGCTGCTTCATTAACCTTGAATGGTGGATTTGTATGCTGATACAATCTTTATACTGGGTCCATGTTGTCCCTTTTCAGGGACATACAGAAAGTACAATACATGAAACACAACACTGAAAACTTCAGTGTGAACAGCGAAACGCTGAATAAAGCAACTACAAGCCAATCACATTAAAAAATGAAGAACAGTTTAGATAGTAGTTGGGAAAAAATGAAAAATTTGGCCACCTATGAGAAATAGTCAAAAATAAAAAAAAAATCATAGTAGCTTAGGTTATGTATTAAATAAAGTAATACAATATGTCAGATGTTAACAGCCAACATTTGCAGTAGAGCTCAAAGATTAGGTCCCCTCTATCAAAATGACCTGCATTGTTGAGAACAAAACATTCCATGTAGCAGTAATGGAAGCCAGTATCATTTTGCAGTAGAGCTCACAGATTACGTGTCCTAGTTAGCATTTATTATGTCTGGTACAAGCCACGGTGGTACAGCAGTAGTGTTGTTGCCTCACAGCAAGAGGTTCTCCTGTTCGATTCTCAGCTGGAGTGCCTTCTGTGTGGAGTCTGCATGTCCTCCTTGTGGTTGAGTGGCCTCCGAAAGACATGTGTGAATGAGTGTGCCTTCCCTGAAGGTTGGGCATCAGGCTGGCAACTTGGCACCATAAAAATCAACTGCTAATCATTAGCGGACCAGAGTTCCACTGTGGTGACCCCTAACTGGGAAAAGCTGAAAAGACAAACAAGTACTGCAGAGTAAACCAATAACATGGTTCTAACAAGGCTGCTGATCTGCAAGGATCAGAAGAAGCCTAGCCTTTCCTAACTACATATGGGATACTACTGCCTTGCCTATAGCTTTCTCCTGGTTTAAGGATGGCTTTGCAAATCAGAATGCCTAAGGATCCTAGCTGTCAGGCATTTCCCATAAAACTGTCCATTTCCCTTGTAAAATAAGTCCAAAACGTATAACATTCTCAATGTGACTTTGTAAATTATTCCATTAGAAATCTGATATGATGATATCTAATTAGCCAAAAATACCATTGATAAATCAATGCTAGATCAGACTAAGTTGAAAAGACAGTGTTACAGATGATGTTCTTTCATGTTGTTAAAAGTTATTTCATTTCTTTCAATTAACAAGGAACCAAGTACACTACCTGTTGTGCTATTAACAATGCAAGCAGGTTTAGCATAAGCAGCACTAAACTTTTGTTCCCCTGCAGCTCTCAGCTCCTTGTAAAATCTACTCGACACTCAGCTGCATCTCTAAACTTTGCAGCACAAGAAATTTGGAAAAAGCCAAAATTCATTGCGGGGGTGGGGTGGGGGGTGCAAAAGGCCAAAAATCAGGGACACATTTTAAACATTGCTTGTATAATGTTGGAAAGTTGCTAGAATAAAATGCTCCCCGGGATTCATGAAGCTCGGCGCAAGGCCGGCGTAAGGCTTGCGCCGGCGGTGCATTGCATAGCCGGCGCAGTAGCGCCATATGCATATTAATGAGAGTGCACCGTAACCACAGGCATGTGCGTAGTGTACGTGAGCGAGCCCAAGTAGGATGCGTCAGTAGGCGTGTTTAAGCAGGCAGGCGAAGAGCAACCTAACGTGCTGTCTGCCATAGTCCGCCCAGAATAGAAATGGCTGCAGCCATGGCCCGTGCAGAATGAAATGTCCGCAGAGTATGCAACAAAGTACCCGCCCCAACGAAACAGAGAAGCAAATAAAACCCACGAGTCCGAAATGTACCTGTCCAAGGAACAAAGGATACGCGTAATACCGTGTCCGTACAGCAATGTACTGTGAGTGTGCATAGTCAGAGAAGGTGTACAGCAGCATGTCAGCACGCCGCACCGACATAGGAGTAGCGACTAAGGTCACCAACCGTCCCACTTTGCGAGGGCAGTCCCTGTATTGGCATACGTGTTCAAATAAAGCATTAAAACGGGAAGTGTGCGAAGAGTGTAGGTCATAATGATTTCCGTATTTAATGTAATTGTAGCCTGAATCGGGTTATTTCCGTAACTGAAATACCTAAATGTCCCAAGAAACAGAATAAGCTACCAAACTGCCACAACAATAAGCTCATACTTAGGCAAATAAGTGAAGTTCTATGCTATATAGTGACCGTGTGTACGTGTCGGGCTGTGAAGTCAGATGTGACTCCCTGCACATACAGGTGGTCAATGTAGAAGTCCCACAGAACCACGATAGCAATGTGTGTGTTGAATGAAAGGCGACCGACAAACCCTGTCCCCTGATCCCTGGTAGTCACCCCTGTGCTGTGTGGACAGCCACCTATACGCTGTACAGGGTGACCTACTACCCTCGACAGGTATGACTTTGCATTATGTACCAGTTAGCTGTGGGACATGTCCCTGACAGCAGATATGCATATCCGGGAGGCCCCTGCGAAGGATATCTGTGTCAGATGTCCGTCCCAGTATGGCATCTGTTCTGCAAGCATCTACAAACAATGTTACCCATAACACCGCTGTGTGTGCCTGTACCGTGGAAATGTAGATGTATGACAGGGTGCACCCACGGAATGGCAACATGGGACACCACCTGTGACAGGCAGTTGGTCTGACATGCAGCCAGCAACTATGACCATGTGGGTTGTGTCACATAGACAGTTTACAACACATTCTGTGATGTACATGTTCACATCCCAGCCAATGGTTTCATTAACGATACCTGAGGGGGTAATGTTATGAAGCCCTTTGCCAGGACGAGGTAGGCTGTATGGACTGCAACACCCCAGCAATGGGCTGGGTGACCGTCGAAAATGTCAACCATGTCTTAAAGGCATGAACCGCCCTGAATAAGACAAACCGTGTGGGATGCGAAGCATGTATGTCCCCTATGCAGTCATGTACGAACCGCAGTATGATCCCACCCCATGTCTATGCAGATAGGTCTCCTCAGGGTACTGGGACAGTAATAACCAGCCTCAGTGGAGGCATTGGCCCTGTGATGTGGGAATACAGTTGTCATGCGATACAACCTGGGCACCCTACCTGAGGTGAGGCTATAAAGAAATAGCTGTCCTAACTGTGGGTCCTAATCCCAAATGAGATAGTGGAGTACACAGCGGGCTCACCATCTGGTCTCATGGATGCTATTCACACTACCCTGGAGAGAGCATGTCCCACCTGTGTGTCACAGAACATTTGGTGACCACAAACCGCTGGTACAGACATCTCCACATGTGTGGTGGAGGGTGTGGAGATGTCCTCACTGGACCTGTCAGCCTGTATGTCGGCAATGTGTGTATGTTGAGTAAACCCCACCTCTATGTGAACCCAGTCAGAGCATATGTGGTAGTGACCTCACAGGTGTCGAGCATAGCAACTGAAGGTGGTATGATTGTCAGCCAGGTCCATGTAGGTATATCTGTGGAATGTGCCCTGACAATCCCATGACATTGTGTAACTCTACACATATGATGACCAAGGGTGTCACACCTCACAAGGTGTCTGCTCCACCCTGTAGTAGCCACCTCCTCGTGTTGTACATCATGTGTATGGCTGGGGTACACCACACTGGACGCTTGGCATTGGTACAATGAACCACAGTTGGGTAAGTGAATGCCTGGTACATGCAGTCCTGTAGGTACTGGTAGATGGCAATGTGATTGATGCAGTGGCTGCTGTACCATTGACCACTGGCTCAGGGTCCTTAAAGGAGACCACAGTACTGCGCAGTAGTGTGTAGTCTGCCTCTGAGCAAGCAATGTGTATGTTAACTGGCAACACTCACAGCAACGGATGCCAAAAGCAGAAGCCAATGTCCAAATAACATAGATCAACTTCTGCATGACAATATGTGTTATCATACATGTATTGACATGTGTCTGCCAATTACAATTGGAAATGGCGGTAAGACTGGCCTAAAGTTCCCATGATGTACACAGTCTGGGGTGTTGTTCCGATAATAAAGTGGCAATACCTCCCAATCGTGACCTCTGGGTATGGTATGAAAGTGGTTGTTAACCTGCAACAATGGATGTATAGCATTGGTTTCTGGTGTCGGAAGACATGTTTCCTGTAGCACAACACAGTATGGGTAGTCAAGCACACATACACAATTGCTGAACACACAGCATCAGTGAAACCCACTGCTCACAAGGACACAGCCCGACAAGCTCTACACTTTACATATGCACAGTGGTGTCCATTGTAGGACCCAAAATTGTGGAAAGAACCAAATTATGTCTTATTTCAATGCGTATCTGAACTCATTGACGTCACAGGTACACATATGCACCGCAAACGTGTTTAATGTTGCTGATAGCTGTCCATGTAATGCAGCACAGATGCACAGAATTACACAGGGTACCGGTCCATAGCACTGCATCCACATCACACCTCCGCACACATGACGGATGTGTAATGGGTACTGTCAATTGTTGCAGTCAAGGGATTCTGGGTATGTAGACACTGTGCTCGGTGTTGTTTCGCAGGCAATCCTTCCTCCCGCCCTGTGGGAGGGATGTGTGCGTAGCACCTGCCTTACTCCCCGCTAATAATGCAAAACATACTCCGGAGAATGCTAAATGTAGGTGTGGAATGTGTACAGCCCTATACTAGTGTCCAGTAGGCAATTGTCATGGATGGACACCCGTATGTCCAGGATGGCACCCACAACTGCAAACCCAGGTAAATGACATAGCCGCGGTAAGGCTCGTCACAGGACATACACATAGGGTCCACAGTTGGCAGTCCACACACAGGGGCGGACTCTCGTACAACACCGGCGATACAGCACTCAGTCTGCCAGCAACAGACTGAGGAGCACCCGCTACCGTACAGCGGAACAGATGTACGACCTGTGGAACACATACTAATGGCACACACACAACGCCAAGTAGGATTTGTAAGCTATGGCATTCCCACCTATGAAGACAACATGGTTAAATGAATGCATAGGTAAGCAACATGTTCCCGTGGTGTTATATTGGAAATACAGTGACGGATATGTCCCATTGGGATGTCTGCGGTTTATATGAAGCAGTTGGTAACCAGCATCTTTGGATGTATGTCAATTGTTCACAGTACTAAATCAGCTGGTTATGTAGCACCATGTGGAATGGGTAGTCAAACAGACATCCGCGATACCTGAACACACAGTATCAGTGAAATCCAATGCTCACAAGGACACAGTCCGTCAAGCTCTACACTTTACATATGCACAGTGGTGTCCATTGTAGGACCCTAAAGACAGCTCTTCCGCCTTCTTTAATCACCTAACGGAACTCATTGTAGTCACAGGTACACAAGCAAGCGTGTTTAATGTTGCTGATAGCTCTCCATGTAATGCAGCACAGATGCACAGAAATACCCAGGGTACCGGGTCCATAGAACTGCATCCACATCACACTTCCGCACACATGACGGATGTGTAATGGGTACTGGCAATTGTTGCGGTCAAGGGATTCTGGGTATGTAGACTCTGTGCTCGGTGTTGTTTCGCAGGCAATCCGTCCTCCCGCCCTGTGGGAGGGATGTGTGCGTAGCACCTGCCTTACTCCCCGCTAATAATGCAAAACATACTCCGGAGAATGCTAAATGTAGGTGTGGAATGTGTACAGCCCTATACTAGTGTCCAGTAGGCAATTGTCATGGATGGACACCCGTATGGCCAGGATGGCACCCACAACTGCAAACCCGGTAAATGACATAGCCGCGGTAAGGCATGACACAGGAAATACACATAGGGACCACAGTTGACATTCCACATACAGAGCGGACTCTCGTGCCAACACCGGCGTACACAGCACTCAATCTGCCAGCAACAGACTGAGGAGCACCCGCCACCATACAGCGGAACAGATGTGCGACCTGTGGAACACATACTAATGGCACACACACAACGCCACGTAGGATGTGTAAACTATGGCATTCCCACCTACGAAGACAACATGGTTACATGAATGCATAGGTAAGCAACATGTTCTGGTGGTGTTATATTGGAAATATAGTGACGGATATGTCCCATTGGGATGTCTGAGGTTTATATGAAGCAGTTGGTAACCACCATCTTTGGATGTATGTCATTTGTTCACAGTACTAACGCAGACGGTTATGTAGCACCATGTGGAATGGGTAGTCAAACAGACATCCGCGATTGGGGAACATACACCAGCAGTGAAAAGCACTGGGCAGGTGGACACAGTCCAGCAACATCTAACTTGACAATGCACATCGGTGTCCATTGTAGGACCCAAAAATTCTGTTCAGAGCATGCCTGCTAGCTTCCTGCATTACTCATGTGATGTAATTGTCGTGACACGTCACAGGTACACATAGGCACGCAAGCGTGTTCAATGTTGATGATAGCTGTCCATGAACTGCAGCACACATGCACAGAAATACCCAGGGTATCGGGTCCATACAGCTGCGTCCCATCACACTGCAGCACAAATGAAGGATGTGTAATGGGTACTGTCCACTGTTGCATTCACGGGAGTCTGGGTATGTAGAATCAGGCCTCGTGTTGTTTCGCAGGCAATCCTTTGTCCCGCCTGGGAGGGACGTGCGTAGCACATGCGCCACTCTCCGCTAATAATGCACACCATACTCCGGGAATGCAAAATGCAGGTGTGAAATGTGTACAGCCCCATACCAGTGTATAGTAGGCAATTCACATGGATGGACAAGCGTATGACTAAGATGGCACACATAAATGCAAACCCGTGGAATTACACTGCCGTAGTAAAGCATTACACAACTCATACACATAGGGACTACAGTTGACATTCTCCATACAAGAAACACAGACAACCAGCCGATGAAGTCCAAAGCAAAGACGAGGTACTGTAGGGACCGCCAGTGACCAACCAGAGCACACCAAGAATTAAAGGCAGTCACCATAGTGTATTGAGCACACTGCCTGCTTCATAAGCAGACTTATTCAGACTACATACAATGTAGTCCAACCTACTAAATTTACAAGCATTAATTGGTTGGTACATTAGATGTGCTAGGTACTAATTACATGCCTTAAAGGCAGACAAGCGAACAAACCTTACTTGGGTTACACATCCCACACAGTGAGGACAACAGACATTGCTCAAAGGTACAGTATTCATCGGAAAATGGAAATATATGTACATATATGAAACATGAACCAACATAAAATGTTTTCCAAATGTCTGACTGTGTAAGCTACATGTATATGTCCTACGGATTGTGCCAATATATTAACAGAACTGCAGACACCTAGTAATATGAATGAACCATAATATATACACATAAACCGTATGAATATGAGTACTGTAAAATAGACCAACGAAATGTAAAGATTCACAATGTGCTAATGTAACATTCATTTACAAGGTTACAGAAAGAAATCAATGCAGACATCCATGTGTAAATACTAACAGAAGGCCAGCGAGGTGCTTGCCCTCACATGTACTGGGATGTCGCTCCACAGCATAGTGAGTGTCTGGGTGATGAATCCGTCCCAACAACACGCTCGATTAATGACAGTGTCAAGGTGTACGCCAGCTGCCCTTGTGGTTCTGAGGGATCTACCTTATTTACGTGAAGCATAGTCATCAGATCTGGTTCGACCTAGCCGCATGCCAGGCACGGGTCACCTCTGGGCAAGTGGTATGCAACTGTATACAGCTGGAATCCTTTCAGTCGGTCAGTATAACACATATACCTGAGACCCTGCATCCGCTTGTCGAAGAACTGTTGGTGCCTTTCCAGCTGCTGCAGGTGTTGGGTCAGATACATTCTGAACGGGCATTGTACCCAATCATAGGTCTATTGAGTGATGAGTACAAGGGGACAATGACCTCCCTGATCTAGATGTGAATCCCTTCATGATGATGTGGCCAATGTGGAAGGTCTACCCAACTATGTTAGCAACATGTGTGTCTAACGAACGGTTAACAACAACACGTGTCCCCAGATCACTGGTAACCCTCCGTGTTCAGTGGACTGCCACCTATATGGTAGCTCGGGTAACCTTGTTCATCCCGAAGGGTATGCCTATGCATTTCCTGGCATTTAGCTGTAGGACATGTCTCTGGTACCACTTATCCACATCTGTGAGGCACTCCTGAAGGATATCTGTGTCAGATGTGTGTCTGACCTTGGCATCCGGTTTGCAGTCGATGCAAACATTGTCACCCATAACCCCTGTGTGTGCGTGTACATTGGAAACGAGATGCTGGAAATAGTGGACCCAGGACTGAGCCCCATGGGACACCACCTGTGACTGGCTGTGAGTATGACATGGCGCCAGCAACTATGGCCATGTGTGTTCTGTGACCTAGCCCGCTTGCAACCCATAGGGCGATGTATGGACTTACATTCAAGATGACGGGTTTATCAAGTATACCCGAGGGGGTATTGTGTCGACGGCCTCTGCCGGGTTGAGGTAGGCTGTATGGACTGGTTTACCCTCAGCAATGGCCTTGGTGACTGATTCTACAAAGTGAAACACGTGTAAAGGGCATGATCTGACTATGACCAAGCTAAACTGGGTTGTATCCAAAGTATGCGGGTCCCCTATGTCCTCATCTATGTGTCCCATTATGATCCATCTCCATGGCTTTGCAGATAAGGCTTGTCAAACTAATGGTATGGTAATACCCAGGGTCAGTGGAGGCACCATCTATGTGGAGTGTGACTACAGTCGCCCTGTGCTACTACTCAGGTACGATCCTGAGGTGAGGCTAGGATTACACAGCTGTCCGGTGTGGGTTAAATTCCCCATAGAGTTCCCGGAGTGCACAGCTGGGACACCATGTGGACCCATGGATGTTGTGTTAACTGCCTTGGGGCTGGATGTGGGTAATGCTGGACATACCAACGGCAGACGTACACGCTCCCGAGTCCGATGCCCAAGGGACCACACACATAGCCGGCCTTAGGCATAGGCCAAGTAGGTAGCCGCCTAGGGTGTTGCTATACTCGGGCACCTTTCCAGACTCTATTTGGTGTAGGTAGACCAGGAGGGGGTAGCGGTGACGATCGGTGGCAACCTCTGCCTAGGTCACCACTTACCCTAAGGCCACTCTTCTCGTGGGTAATACAGCAGTACCCACACCTAGACGCTGGTCATCGCTAGGGTCATTGCTAGTATGGCACATCATCTACGTAAGGAAGGAAACCATATATCCCCAGACATAATGGCACAGCATAATGCCTGTTCGCCGCCAAAGGCAGACATACGCCACCCGCCGGTGCGGACGCATTCGCGCGAGATGTCCGGTAACAATGCCGACAATGTGTCGCTTTGTGAAACAAACTCCACAGAGACATTCAATAATAGACAACGACGGACAACCCGATGTCCTCGTGTCTGAGCTGTTCAACCTGTTACGCCATGTTAAATGTGTGTAGCACAGCGGAACCGGGCCAAAAAAAGCAACGGACATGTCTGTGGCTCAGTGAACGTTGTCACGCAATGTTAAACCCTTGTAATATTGCGACACAGCCCATACATACGGAGGGTTAGTAATGGCAGTAGGTTAGTTCGATCAGACCGTGTGCAATTAGTATAACGAGATCTACAACGGATACACCGGACATTCGGCGCACACGGTTAAGACTAATTGGGGGGGGCCGTGACATAGTACCATGGACACGGACAAAACGTGCCCATGTGACTCATCTAACATTCAGACAGGGTCAGGGCGGTCCGCATAGTGGGCGGACAAGACCAAACCCAAAGCACCACAGCAACACCCTGACAATCAAGGCCTGTATGCATATGGGATATAAGCAGCTGTCATCTGAACAGCCCTGTGGTGACGACATATGCATCCTGGGCCATGAGCGAGGGGGAATTAGGAATGTTCAACATGCAGTACCGCACCTTTCCCAGCAGGGGAATGGATGCCTGTGACGTGCGTAAAGCGGGGTGATATGTAAATGTACATAGGTACCACGGGTATGCATATTAATGACAACGAACAGCTAACGGCACTGGTCACAGTAGTCTCAAACGTGACTGCAGTCACGCTGGAATCATGACTATAGAACATATAGATGTGCACGTACGTAAAGCGCCCATGCTGCAAAGACCGCTACATATATAAAGCTGTAAGTGCTTTCTGCACACGTCCGCCAACCGGATCAGACATATGTTACCGAATAGTCACAAGTAACGCAAAACACGTAACCACACAGACACTGTAAACATATATAAACGGAATACGGATATGCATGTGCGGCGCGCGTAACACACAATCCGACATGCGAGTGTACGTAGCGTGTGTGATCCAGTGGAACCAGGGAAGGTTACGGATGTCTCCTCCACACGGTTACATTCATAATTGTGAAATATATGCTTAAATAGTACCTATTGATTCCATGCTTTGTTATCGTAATGCTACTAATATACACATCGATATACAATAACCTGATCAACACACTACATCCTAAGGTGCACTCTCACCAATTATCAACTATGTGTCCGGATACTGATTGTATTTACCAATATTGTAGATATATTAACACATTGTTGCCGTATTATTGTTTCCATGAAGTAAGGCATGCAACACTGATATGTATATGTCACGCTTTAATCAAGACTTGGAGCACTGTCCACCTAACTATGAGCAGGTTTATTGATTAATTCGCTTTAAACCGACCCTGAAGGAAGTGAATTAGGGACGGCTATGTCATGACATCCGCATTCGACGGTGCCCCATGTTAGTAGTTGAGACAGCTCAGTATCCTTTCACTGTGGAGTCTATCGATTTGACAGTGTCTGTTTCAGCCGATATATGTTCCATAATGTCGCTTATGCAGATGGGCAGGACGCAAGGTTTGCTGTATTTACGCATACCAGCACGTGGATATAGATAGGCCATGTCATACAAACGATGGGTAGTCAAGCAGACATCCACGACTGGGGAACATACAGCGGCAGTCAATACCACTGGCCAGATGGGAACAGTCAAACACGTTCTACACTTTACAAATGCACATCGGTGTCCATTGTAGGACTCCAAAAATTCTGACTGTTTTGCCAGTATGCGCCAGAAAAAGCCAATCCGAGTACATACCGTGACTACGGCACCGCTAGACATATGCACCACCAGCGTGTTTAACGTTGGGGACAACTGTCCATGAAATGCAGGACATATGAACAGAAATCCCCAGATTGTCGTGTCCATAGAAGTGCGACCACATCCCAGTCCCGCACACATGAAGGATGTGTAATGGGTACCGTGGAGGGTTGCAGCCATGGGATCCTGGGTATGCAAATATGGGGCTCGGTGTTGTTTGGCAGATAATCCGTTGTCACGCCCCGTGGAAGGGATCCGGCTATAGCACGTGCCTTACTCCCCACTAATGATGCAAAGCATCCACCGGATAATGGTAAAAGCAGGTGTGAGTGTTGTACAGCCCTATATCAGTGTCCAGTAGGCAATTCCCATGGATGGACAAGTGTACGACCGAGATGGCACCTATAACTGGAAACCTGATGGAATTACACAGCTGCAGTAAGGCATAACACAGGAAATACAGATAGGGACTACAGTAGACACTCCCCATACAAAGACAGACTGCCGTGCGAATACCGCGCATATGGCACTGGATCTGCCATCAACAACATGAGGATCACTCGCCCATACTGCGGAACAAATGGGCGACCTGTGGAACATATACTAATGGCACACAAACAACTTCAACTAGGAAGGTCATAGGATGTTTCAACACTGGCGTTCCCGCATATAACGAACTTCCTTAAATGAATAAATAGGGTATACATGTTCCGCTGTGTTATATTGACAATACAGTGGCGATACGCCCTACTGGGCCTTTTGAGGATTCATTAAAGCAGTTGCCAACCTGCAGCATGACATCATTACCATTTGGGTTAATCGTAGTAGGACACGGGTTTCGTAGCACAACATAATATGTGTAGTCAAACACACATCCGCGATTGGGGAACATACAGCAGCGGTCACAACCACTGGCCAGATGGACACAGTCCAACATGTTCTACATTTTACATATGCACATTTGTGTCCATTGTAGGACCCAAAAATTCTCCTTTTGCGAGGAGACCCAGATGAACTACAGCCGTGACTACGGCACAGCAGCAGAAATGCACCGCCAGCGTGTTCAAGGTTGATGACACCTGTCCATGAAATGAGGGACATATGCACAGACATCCACAGATTGAAAAAGTCCACACATGTGCGTCCACATCCCATTCCCGCACACATGGAGGATTTGCAATGGCTACTGTCGAGGGTTGCAGCCATGGCATCTTGGGTATGCAGAAATGGGTGTCGGAGATGATTGGCAGAGGATCCATTGTCCCGCCCCGTGGGAGGGATGTGGGTACAGAACATGGCTTACCCCCCACCAATAATGGCAATCATCCACCGGAGAATGCAACATGCAGGTGTGAAATGGGTACAGCCATACACCAGTGTCCAGTAGGCATTTCCCAAGGCTGGACAAACGCACGGACAAGATGGCACCCAGAATAGCAAACCTGGTGAAATAACACAGCTGTAGCAAGGCATAACACAGGAAATACAGCTGGAAACAACAGTAGACACACTCCATAGACATCCATCCAGCCGTGCGAATCCCGCGCATACAGCAACCAAGCTGCTAGCAAGTGTATGGGGATCACCCGCCCACTCCGCTGAACATACGGGCGGCCTGTGGAACACATATTGATGGCACTCCAACAACGCCAACTAGGAAGGGCATAGCATGCTTCAAGTATGGCGGTCCCACTCCTAAAGATCATCCTGTCATGAATAAATAGGTTCTACATGTACCGCTGTGTTATTATGGCAATACAGTGGCGGATAGTTCACAATGGGACCTCTGAGGATTACTTAAAGCAGTTGCCAACCTGCAGGACTACAGTAACACCATATGGGTTAATTGTGGAAGGACACGGGTTCCGTAGCACTACATAACATGGGTAGGCAAACAGACATCCGCGACTGGGGAACATACAGCGCAGTCAAAACCACTGGCCGAATGGACACGGTCCAACATGTTCTACACTTTACATATGCACATCGGTGTCCATAGTAGGACCCACATATTTGTCCATAGGTGTTGGCGACAGGCTGCTATCGCGTAACCAGAAGAAGTGACAGCCGTGACTACGGCACAGGTAGATATGGGCACCACAAGCGCAGTACAAGGGTGATGACAAGTGTCCATGAAATGCAGGACATATGAATAGGACTCCCCAGCTCGTCGTGTCAATAGACGCGGCGCTCACATCCCATTCCCGCACACATGAAGGATGTGCAATGGGTACTGTCGAAAGTGTTGCAGACATGGGATCGTGGGTATGCAAAATGGGTCTCGTGTGGATTGGCAGATGATTCGCTGTCCCGCCCTGTGAGGGACGTGGCATGGCATATGCGCTACTCTGCACTAATAATGGCAATCATCCCCCGGAAAATGCAGAATGCAGCTGTGTAATGTGTACAGCCCTATACTAGTGTCCAGTAGGCAGTTCCCATAGATGGACAAACGTACGGCCAAGATGGCACCCATAGCTGCAAACCTGGGGGAATCCCACAGCTGTTACAAGGCATAACCCAGGAAATACAGATAGGGACTACAGTAGACACTCCCCATACAAAGCCAGACCGCTGGGCAGATACCGGAGTATACGGCACTTAATCCGCCAGCACATTAATGGGGATCGCACGCCCATACAGCAGAACAGATGGGTGACCTGTCGAACCATACCAATGGCAGAATATCAACGCCAGCTGGGAAAGACATACGATGGTCGAACCATGGCGCTCACACCAATGAAAGACATCCTTCAGTGGATTAATAGGATTGATGTCAATTGACCATGGAAAACACCTGCTCAACAATAAAGACCCGCTGGCACCCTATGGCCACAAACCATGTCACACATAGGTAGATGGAACAGTCAACGAAACATTTCGTGCACGGCAGGTCACACATGGTATCCAAAGGTTCTTCATAGACATGTATGCGCTTATCACCCGTAGGCCCCGTGGAGACGCACACATAACATGGGAGCATCCAGGCTTTAAGTATCCACCAGACACTTCCATTTGTCACTTTCTATGCGAACAATGAACATGTAGCCACAGCATAGAAAGCACAGACGCACTGCTAACGACACACACGCTTGTCAACAATTCAGAAGGCATCCTATGAACACACGATTACATGATATTGTACTATGCCGACCCTCAACAATCAGAGACCTAACAATGTATATGGAAGATATGCATAGCATATCACTGTAATACAATGGTACAGAACTGACAGAGTAGACAAATGTATGTTAACCCTACATCTGCATCTACACTACATTCCGTTACGGGTGTTTGCTCCACCTGCTTCACAAAGGATGCCTCAACAGTTATCCATCGGTCAGCCCTGGTGTGTGGCCAAACCTCCACCTACTAATCTATCTACATACGCATTCTTCAGCATAGCTGTGGAGGTCCCTCCTGTGGTGTAATACCCTAGACGCCGAAACACCGACTGTAGACGGTGCCTTGTGATGTGCCCATAGCCGCCGTAGGCATACGCCAATCCCGCGGCTGCCCAGGCCGCTGCCCTAGTAGGGCCACCTGTCTAGTAGGCGTGTCACGAGGTATATCAAGATGGGTGCACCATGTGTTGTGCTGGCGCAGCCATGTAGCCCCACAGCCTAGGGCACCGCCGATCTAAGGCCGCTGCCGTCAAGGGGTAGTTCAGTCTGCAGGTATGTGCAGACGGGCACATGTGACAGCGGGCCACAAGGATACCCATAGTGGCGACAGCTGCACACATGGCTATAGTGGGACACACACACGGCCATGCATACAGCACACATAGACATACACACACCATAAATAGGCAAGTACACACAAGGTGTATGTCATGTATGGGTAAAGTGTAAGGACAGCAAGGATAGCTGTCTGCCATGTAATCCAGCGATGTCTATGAGGTGTTCTGGAATACGGACAGTGCATGGACAATGTGTGGATATGCAAAGTACCACAGTTATATGTGTCAGCCGTGCAAATATGCGATACATGGGGAAGACGGCTGTCCATGGGAGAGCAGCGGTACGGCCACAACATAGGTACATAGATATACAAAGAAAGAGGTACACACGAGCACATCCGGCAGGCCCGTGAGTGTAATGTACACAGCAGCAACCCACAACACCATAGTAGGGTACACGTGGAGAACACGCTACGGAGGTCGCCGACCAGAAGAAGCACACAAGCAGTACACGATCTGCGTCCCACCATCCACAAACACAAGGATGGCGCCAGGATATGGGTGTTACGCATAAACCTCAAAGCCATACCGTATGAACCCATGCAGCTGGGAGCATGGACACACACACACATGTGGCACGCATGGTGATTGACCACACCCCCACATACCCAACCGCACAAACGCATAACACAGGTATGGTATGCGCCACGTGGACCACCGAAAGCACACCACCAGCAGAGGCACATGTACAGGTGGGTGACAACAACCGTACAGGAATGGCCGCTGGTAGGCAAGGTATGTGTTGCGGCGCCTAAAAGCATGTACATCCGCAGAGGCAGCTGCAAAACACACACACAGAAACACACGCAAGGGCCGGAGTCGAACCTACGCCTATCTACATGAACTCACTACAGTATGAAGCATTTACAGAACGCTACCGAAGTTTACTGAGCACAGCGCTGTCAGAGGCATACTTCTAGGCTGGTGACATCACCCGCAAAACAATAGCTGGCAATAGGCAAGGTATGTGTTGCGGCGATAATAGTATGTGTATCCGCAGAGGCAGCTGGAAACACACACACACACACACACGGAAGGGCCGGAGTCGAACCTACGCCTATCTACATGAACTCACTACAGTATGAAGCATTTACAGAACGCTGCCACCGAAGTTTACTGAGCACAGCGCTGTCAGAGGCATACTTCTAGGCTGGTGACATCACCCGCAAAACAATAGCTGGCAATAGGCAAGGTATGTGTTGCGGCGATAATAGTATGTGTATCCGCAGAGGCAGCTGGAAACACACACACACACACACACACATGGAAGGGCCGGGAGTCGAACCTACGCCTATCTACATGAACTCACTACAGTATGAAGCATTTACAAAACGCTGCTACCGAAGTTTACTGAGCACAGCGCTGTCAGAGGCATACTTCTAGGCTGGTGACATCACCCGCAAAACAATAGCTGGCAATAGGCAAGGTATGTGTTGCGAAGCGTATAATAGTATGTGTATCCGCAGAGGCAGCTGGAAACACACACACACACACACACACACGGAAGGGCCGGGAGTCGAACCTACGCCTATCTACATGAACTCACTACAGTATGAAGCATTTACAGAACGCTGCCACCGAAGTTTGCTAAACAGAGCGCTGTCACAGGCATACTTGTAGGCTGCTGACATCACCCGCAAGACAATAGTTGGCAATAGCCAAGGCATGTGTTGCGGAGCGTCTAAAAGCATAATCAGTCGCAGAGACAGCTGGAAACACACACACACACGGAAGGGACGGGGTACGAACCCACGACTATCTACATGAACACACTACTGTATGAAGCATTTACAGAACGCTGCCACCGAAGTTTGCTAAACAGAACGCTGTCACAGGCATACTTGTAGGCTGCTGACGCCAGTCAAGAAGACAATAGGTGGCAATAGCCACGGCATGTGTTGCGGAGCGTCTAAAAGCATATTCAGTCGCAGACGCAGCTGGAAACACACACACACACACACACACACACACACACACGGAAGGGCCGAGTCGAACCTACGCCTATCTACATGAACTCACTACAGTATGAAGCATTTACAGAACGCTGCCACCGAAGTTTGCTAAACAGAGCGCTGTCACAGGCATACTTGTAGGCTGCTGACATCACCCGCAAGACAATAGTTGGCAATAGCCAAGGCATGTGTTGCGGAGCCGCCTAAAAGCATAATCAGTCGCAGAGACAGCTGGAAACACACACACACACGGAAGGGACGGGGTACGAACCCACGACTATCTACATGAACACACTACTGTATGAAGCATTTACAGAACGCGCCACCGAAGTTTGCTAAACAGAACGCTGTCACAGGCATACTTGTAGGCTGCTGACGCCAGCCAGAAGACAATAGGTGGCAATAGCCACGGCATGTGTTGCGGAGCGTCTAAAAGCATATTCAGTCGCAGATGGAAACACACACACACACAGAGACACACACACACACACACGGAAGGGCCGGGAGTCGAACCTACGCCTATCTACATGAACTCACTACAGTATGAAGCATTTACAGAACGCCGCCACCGAAGTTTGCTAAACAGAGCGCTGTCACAGGCATACTTGTAGGCTGCTGACATCACCCGCAAGACAATAGTTGGCAATAGCCAAGGCATGTGTTGCGGAGCGTCTAAAAGCATAATCAGTCGCAGAGACAGCTGGAAACACACACACACACGGAAGGGACGGGGTACGAACCCACGACTATCTACATGAACACACTACTGTATGAAGCATTTACAGAACGCGCTACCGAAGTTTGCTAAACAGAACGCTGTCACAGGCATACTTGTAGGCTGCTGACGCCAGTCGAAGACAATAGGTGGCAATAGCCACGGCATGTGTTGCGGAGCGTCTAAAAGCATATTCAGTCGCAGACGCAGCTGGAAACACACACACACACAGAGACACACACACACACACACGGAAGGGCCGGGAGTCGAACCTACGCCTATCTACATGAACTCACTACAGTATGAAGCATTTACAGAACGCTACCGAAGTTTGCTAAACAGAGCGCTGTCACAGGCATACTTGTAGGCTGCTGACATCACCCGCAAGACAATAGTTGGCAATAGCCAAGGCATGTGTTGCGGAGCGTCTAAAAGCATAATCAGTCGCAGAGACAGCTGGAAACACACACACACACGGAAGGGACGGGGTACGAACCCACGACTATCTACATGAACACACTACTGTATGAAGCATTTACAGAACGCTGCCACCGAAGTTTGCTAAACAGAACGCTGTCACAGGCATACTTGTAGGCTGCTGACGTCAGCCGCAAGACAATAGGTGGCAATAGCCAAGGCATGTGTTGCGGAGCCTCTAAAAGCATATTCAGTCGCAGACGCAGCTGGAAACACACACACACACAGAGACACACACACACACACACACACACACACACGGAAAGGACGGGGGACGAACCTACGCCTATCTACATGAACACACTACAGTATGAAGCATTTACAGAACGCTACCGAAGTTTACTGAGCAGAGCGCTGACAGGAGGCATACCCCTACGTGAGTGGTAACATTTGCAAAGGCAATGCGCCCGCTCGGGTGTTCGGACAGAGTGCGCAGTCACGCAGTCTGTTACCATCCCAAGGTCGCCAGACACTAACACGCTAGTGCTGCAGTCCAGAATAACAAGTAACTACTGATCAGTACATCACTGCATACTGGGCATGCTCAGACACTTAGACTCGGCACAGGGCAGACATGCATACACATGTTGCGACGGCATGGGTGGCGAATGTGGACCGTCAGGTGTGTCCAGCCACACAACAGAAACCTGGCCATGCCACAGACGTGGCCGCTGCGTAGGGGATAGAGGCATGCACCCGGGTATTACTGCAGACGGCTGCGGTGTGCACTGTGCTGTGTGTCTATCTACACAGCTGCCTACTGGGCATGCTCAGACACTTAGAGTCGGCACAGATCAGACATGCATACACATGGTGCGACGGCATGGGTGGCGGAATGCGGACCATCCTGTGTTTCCGGCCACGCAACAGTAACCCGGGCATGCTACAGGCGTTGTTGTTGCTGCGGGAATATGTAGGTGCAATTAACCATGTGTAGGACTGGCCTACAGTTTGTTGCATGCTACAGACAACCCTCACAAACACAGGATACCTTCACAGATGTCCTGAGGACACTGGTGAGTGGGCATGCTCTCACAACAGCACCGCTTGGGTGACATGAACCACCCATACATAGCCTGGGAACATTACCCATGGCACAACACAGTACGCCAGCAGTCCCAGGTGTTCACACACCTGGCCACTGTTAAACAGCCATGCACCATACATACCAGGGGGGGGGATGTCTGACAGTTCTGCCCATCACGCATGGTGAGGATATGCCCCACACAGGATGTACAGCCCTCAATGGTGATGCAAGACCGTGATAGTGGATCCACTGGTCATCCACTCACTGTAACCAACACCAGCATGGGGACCTCAGTGATGACCTCTCCACAGGAAACCACACACATCATATGACCGTGTGGTACCCTACATGTCCTCCATGCCAATGTTGAACAGAGGCCAGACCGAAAACGCCACCGAATGCCTTCCACGACCACCCACATGCATGTCTGCGACAGGCAAACATGATGACATCAGGCCCTTGTCCACCACAGGTAGGCACATGGTGTGGTGGACCGCAGCCACTGACTACCTGTACATCAACAGTTGAGCTACTACATGGCAGGGCAATGACAGTACCAGGGAAACCATCACCCATTCATACCGGCGCCACCATACGGCCCCACATACCAACATCCAGGTCCGCCGTGGGAGTGGTACTGCAGAGGGCACATGAGACAACCACAGGGCCTTCCCTAACTGTGGTAAGGACATGGTTGGGGCACACAGACCTGCATGGAAATGGTCCGGAATGGTACAACGCTCACTGCACCCACAGACATTGTCTGCATACCACAGGACATGTTCCATGCATACAGCGCCGCCCCAACAGGGAACATATCCATCCCACCAGAGTGTATCCTGCCAAACATGTCATATGGCCGGGGGTGATCCCATATCTCTATGGCGTTCGACACGGCAGGAATGGGCACCGATGGTTTCCTGGCTGTGTGCTACCCATCCTCTTTAAGGCCCTCGGCCCACACATGCGCCACTGTGTCATGTTAGCCTTACTATGGGCTATGTCCCCAATGGATGCCATATGGCATCTGTGGTCCCACTATGCCAGGGTAGTGCTCCTATGGACTGTCAACAGCCACACCCTATACGCTTGACAAGTGTTGTCTGCAAAGCTGTGTGGAGGTCCATACAGGTGGTCATGGTTACAGATAGCGTGTACAGCCAATACCGAACATACCCACAACTACATAGTCAAGGGCGGATCCTGCCTCCCGAACCTGCTCGCCCAGTCTGGAGTGTTCACCAAGGCCATTGATGGGGATGTGTGGGTTTGCACACAGTACCATGACCTGGTGGGAGCTGCTCAGAGCACACTACACATGGGACCCATGTAAAGGCTCGCCAGCATACATGTGGGGACATATGTCACCCGATGCTTCTCACACAGGTTGGAGGTCACACCACACAGGGTTGGTGCTGAAGGTGCTTTGTCACACTCATATCTGGACCCAGTGGAGGCCCACAGGGCTCACTCCTGTGCACCCTGCCATATGGCATCCGACCTTCCAATGTGCATGCAATCATAGGTGAATTGTAGTAGACAAGGTCTGCAGATGACTACGCGACCGCCGACATACCCAGCACCCCATGTTACACGTACATCCACCTAGGGCGACATAGACATGGCTGACTGGTGCCAGAGCCATGGCCTGCTACCAGATGCCAGAGAAGGTGCAGCCCTACCCAGTGTGAAGAACATGTTCGTCCCAATGTCACATGTAGGTGGTACGCCATTAAAGGTGGTGGACATGTTCAGGGTGATGGCTACCACACCTGTTGGCAACCTCTGTCAACACACACAATGGCAATGTGGGTGTGAAGACATTCCATTGTGGCCTCCTGGTCTGGATGGAATGGCAACCACATCAGGGTGTTCATTGTACCCCTGTACACATCACACAGCAGTGCAATGACTGTGTACAATGGCACATGTGGCCTGTAGCTAACCTGACGCCTGCAGCACTCGGAAGGACCGCAAACGCTCCACAAGACGGGGATGACGGTGCTAGGACATGTGTCACATGGTGCACGGCCAAGGGGACACTGGCTGTGGATCTGCACAGCACAGCTGATCCGTGGTGATCTGTGCCCGACATACACGGCCATGTCTGACCTGGGTGACATGGGCACATTCCACCTCCCAGGCCCCATGCGAACACGGGCACAGAAGCGACTGTCAGACACCTCAACCCAAAGATGAGTGGGACGTGCTGGGGGAACAGGGTAACGCCAGACACACAGTACGACACGGGAGGAGTGCCAGGCCATGTGAAGGAAAGGCCCTGACTGCCTTTGTCCAGGACTGCTACTGACGGGTGGATGTGTGACTATAGTTATGCGCCAGTCAACCTCTGTGTGTCACTGCTAGACCAGGGACTGGGGACTGATGGATATGGCATCCCCATCCTGAGGGGTGTTAGATGCCACACACAGTCATGCTAGGTCCACACATGTCGTAGGGCACATATCCTGTTACGCTCATGTGTGCCTATGTACCTATGTAGGGTCCATGCCGGATGTGGGTAACTGTGCTATGCTGATTTTGCCAGACATGCCTGTGGGTACCCCACTACACGTGGGGAACTAATTACAGTGCTCCCAGTAGGCACGCAGTACACCATCAGTATCAAACGGGTTAACTGCACCGACATGGTGCTACACATGTAACCACCACACATACTGTGTACACATATCAATGAATGCTGCACCTGTCCTGCATGGTATGTCTGCTGCATGATGTCCGTGCACAACACACATCACATACACACCTGTCACCAGCCATACACACACACCACAACATACACAGCACGCACTACGCGGACACAGGTATCACGCCCACCTCTCACTATCGTGTCCACCCTGTGCATCATAATATGTTAGCTTAACCGTGCATTGCTGGTGTGGCTCACAGTTATGCGGCAGAGACTTAATCATATGCACAGGGTGATATAAGTGCCACAGGCATGGGCTGTACCAATGGATGACATCATGTGTGTGTGTAAGGGCCAGTGCATTGAGTGGGCATGACTATGTAGAATGCATGTGGGTGTGGTGGAGCCCTACAGTTGTGTCTGCTGTGTGTGGGTGTGTGTGTACACAGTTCAGTCATCTGTGATGCCTACACGGGGTATGCTTGGCAGCCCCTGACTGTACAGTGCAGGTGTTACGGCTCACTGTGTCTGCCGGCGGCGGCGACCCAGGCCTGCCAGGGGGCGCACGGGCACGACCGGGTGGAGGTACAGACTGTACACTCTCCGATGTCACATGTCCGCTGGAAACATGCCCACGACGGGCCGCCCAGGGCCACGCCCACGTGGCCTGCTCTGTCCTGGTGTGGATGGTGTAGTAGCAGCTGCAGTGCTACTGCTACCATCACTGTCTGTGTGGGCATGGGAGGTGGCACGCACACGCTGACCTGCAGCAGGTGGTGTTGCTGGCACACGCCCACGCGCCCTATGCCTCACCCCTACCTGGTGTTCCTGCACGGACTGGCGACGCCAAGGATGGCCAAGCCTCGGTCGAGGAGACCAGCCATGTCGCCTAATCTCCTATCCAGAACATCGGCAAGATGCTGTTGTGCATTCGCCAATGCCTGGATGCTGTCATTTAGGGTACGGATTGCGGACGCCTGCAGCCTCTGCCCTCCTGGTTCTGCCGCTCGGCACGCGCCTGCGCCGCCATTACAGTCTGGAACATGCGCCTGGTTATACCAGCTGCTGCACCCTGTACGGCAGGTGTATGTCTAGCGGTGCTCCCCACGGGCAGCACCTGCCACATGCCCGCGTGGCACTGCACCAGTCCTTACACTGGCAACATCGCGGTGTACCCACACCTTCTGCAGCCACCACACATTCCTGCTCGGGACAACAGACGCTGACTGACCATCATCTATGGGCATCGGTGTCGGGTATGTGTCGGCATCTGAACCGTGTGCAGGGATGAAAGGGACGATGTGTAATGTTCTCCACTGGCACAGTCTCTGCCTGTGACGACCCTGCCTGTGCCTCATGCACATGGTCATCACCACTAGTATCTGTGGGGACACTAGCATCAGATTGACCGCAGGAGGGGAACGCACCTACAGCACCTGTCAATACAAAGACATACCATCGGTTACAATACAGACACACACACACACACACACACACACACACACACACACACACACACACACACACACACACACACACACACACACACACACACACACACACACACACACACACACACACACACACACACACACACACACACACACACAGCATGCATGTGATAATGCAGGTGGCATGCAGCATTCACACAACACAGACCAGTGAATGCAGACCAGACATTCATAGTGGCAGTATGTACACTGCCCTGGTGGGGACAGTACAACAGGCAGGTGTCATTTAGTAGGCATGCAGTACACACATTCATGGTAGTTTGCATGCATCAGCGTGATACACCGTGTGGCCGCTGGCAGGTTGAGAGTACACATGGCTGCCAACACTATGTAATGTACACCGCAAACATGTGCGGTATCATGTGGACATGTGAGGATGGTGTCCCACCGCATGCACCACATCACGATGGCTGTCATGGTGCAGTGTTATGTGTACAGTGTACAGATACAATGTATGTGTAACAGTGATGTCTGTGCAGGTACGTTTGCTGTGAGCTGTGTGCGTAGCTGCACGGTGTGTGGTGCAGGCTCTGTGCCACTGCACAGTAGCAGGACACAGCTATGTGTCTGTGCGATGCGTGACCTGGACGCATTACATTGCCATGTCTGTAAGTCAGTTCAGCTGCTCAGCAGCACATATATGGTGGACATTGGAGGCACCTGTAGTAGCTGGGGAGAGGGATTTCATGTCACTGGTGTACTACAGCAGATGTCCAGGGGTCCACTACATTGATGAACCCACTATGTGTGTACAGGGTGCAATGGTGAGTACCCACTGTGGATGTGCTGTGTGGCAACATGCCTGTAGGTATCCACCATGGCCTTGTCTGTCTGACTCATTGACAATTGTGTGTGGTAGACATTGTGCACACGGCCCTGTGGTGGCCCATGTGACATACACCCATACTAGTGTGACGGTCACATTCTCTCCGGATATGCTGACAGTGTGTATGTCTGCTATGTTGTGCATAGCTCATATCATGGTATGACAATGCAGCAGACAGACATACATCGCAGCATGGGACATGGCATGCGCCATGTCACAACGTGTGCACCCGATGCAGGGGCATGGGTCACATTGGTAACACCTGTGCTCTGGCCAGATCACAGCTCACTCTGTGGTACTGTGTCCATACTGCACTGGCATTCCAATGCATACTACACATGCAGCCATTGTGTAACACCTACACCATTGTATGCATAGCTGAATGCACGTAACACACCAATTGGTTGTGTGGTGTCATACCACTCTACGGTAATGGGTGTATCTACTGTACATGGGTGGTGTGTATGTCAGGTGGTGCGAGCTGTATACCGTGACGGGGCACACACAGGTGAGCATGTCATGCCTAGACACATGGGGAATATCAATACAGCAGAACATGCGCTTGACTGGCAACAGACTTACCTGCAACAGACCCTTGTCCTTGCGACACGCCAGACGCACCTGTAAAGGCATTACACAAAGGTATACACATTAGCCATTACTATCTCCACGGTCAGCACTGTGCATGACACATCATGCATGTGTGTGGTTGCATGTGCTATGCACATGTCTGCTAACACAACATAGCATACAATGGTTTGCATCTTGTGTGGCCATATACCTGGCATGTATTGCTATATCATGTGTTGTACTATGACACCCACACCCACGCCGTCTATCATACATACATGCAACACTGACTTACCATGCGGCTCCAGGCTCATAGCTTGGGTGACACCCACCTCCACGATGGACGCAAGTGGTTGTGCATGTTGTTCCGCGGGTGTCCCCAGACTGACCAGGAGCTCCTCCGTAGCTGTGAGTGGGGGCTGTGTTGGTGGCCCACCACCTGTCCCACATTGTTGCCTGGCGATTGCAGCGCACGCTGTCTTGCATGCCGGATCAGGTCTGTGCAGTGCCTGCGGATTTGTTGGTATGTGCGGTTGGTTCCGCCCACGCTGTTCACCCTCCTGCACAACTCCTCCCACATCTCCTGCCGATCTTGTGACTGCTGTGTGAGAAAGCTGAACAGGGCATTGTAGTTACTCTGGAGGTATGGTATGATGACCCTCCTCCTGACGGCTAAATGGTGGTAGCCAGGAACGTGGCATTATCTGGAAGACATAATGATGGTGGCAGGTCACATTCACACTGCTGTGCTGGCATACTGTTGGAAATACATTGCTATGACATGTACGACATCTGCACAGTGATCTGTGAAGGGCATCGTGGGGTGACACAGCCGATGTTGTGGCTTCACACCATTGAGCACTGGGTGTCACATCATATCTGTGTGCCACCCCATCACACTGTGCACGCACCATGTAGATGTTAGCCTGCCATGGACATGTGTACCTGGCTGCCCCTATGTCCGTATCAGTTGGCATATGTCCCCATGTGACGCCTGTGCTACTGTTCACCTGTACGCTGTGTATATGTCAGTACACATCACGCCTGTGTCCGGTGTGAACCACAGCAGCGGCACTGTACACATACACATGGACACCTGCACATGCATGTGTTGTGCCATGTACTTCCACACAGCACTGTACCGGTGCTGGACAACTTGCCCCAGCTCACCTGTGTTACGATGTGATAGACATGGAGCAATGTGTAACCATGACACATTAGCAGGAAAGGCCATGCATAGCATGTACACGCACACATTGTGCAGAGCATCACACAGCACCTGTAACATGACAGGGTGCATCGCCACCACATTACTACTGTGTATGGTTGATAGTGAGAGTGCCTTTGTCCATTGCACCATGTGGGACTGCGATAGCTCATGCTGCCTTGCTGGTCATCTCTGCATGATATGGCAGGGTATGCATCATACATGGCAATGGGTGTGACCCACCCAGGGGCTGCCGGTATTGGCAGGGTGGCTGTCCATTGCTTTGGTCATAGCTGTGTGAATCTGGACATTCAATATGTTTATCACCATGGTGTGGACACTGGCCTCCAGCGGGTATGCTGTACGCTGCTTGTTGAGGGTGTGTGTGGTGCATGCAGGTATCACACATCCATGCGCACACTGTAGCCCTGGCAGGTGCTATGTGCTGGGATGTTGATCGACACAGTGCTGTATGTGTACACACACCACTATCCCATGCACATGGATATCCGCCTGAACTGATGTGGGTGACACATATGTGTGCATACATTGCCCGCTGCCACCCACATGTCTGCTGCTGCACTACACACCGCCATCCCTCCCTGTGTGAATGTGGTGTTGGCCTCAGCAGAGGTATCCATGTATGGGGACATGGATGTTCACATAGCAGGCCCACTGATGGTATCGACGATCTGACCATACACATGTGATGCACCCTCACACATACAACCCATTCATATTGTTGTTCACAATGGTGACACGGCTATATTGCTATGCCGGAGCCATTCACAGACATACATACACAGAGGCATGCACGCCCATCTGTGTCATTGGTCGGACTATTGGTGTGGTTTGGCACCTAACGTGTTTGACTGCAGGTGGCGCAGACCTACTGTGCACATGTCTACATGGTAGGCCTGTTCTACGGTAGGCATCTGTGATGTGCTGTGCACATCTCATACCTGCACATTTGGTTGTTGTCCATCGGTCCACAGGCCAGTGGTGGGACATACAGAGATGTTGCTGAACATATGTACATGCGACACTGTACAACTGTGACGCTTAGCCTCTCAGATGCTCATGTGTCATGGACGTGAACACCGCACACACACATGTGGTTGTGGGCCGTCCATACCCATCTCCACCTGTGGGTTGCTATCATCCCACACACTCCTTGTACTGTCTGTTCAGGCTATGCAGCTATGTGGGGCTTGTGTGCATACAATACAATACTATGTGCCTTTGCACCCATCACGGACATTGTCACACAGGTACACCGCAGCCATACACATCGCAGATTGTTGTCAGCATGTCACATGTGGTACACACCTAACACATCTCCCTGCGGACATGGTAATCTGTGTGGGCATGTCCAGTAGTGACATACCACAGCTACCCCTACATGACGGCTATGCAGGACATGTCTGTGTACATCTACTGTGACATATACACCAGCAATGCCCCCTACCTACATCACATGGTACTACCTGTGGAGTATGTGTGTCTGCATCCATGCTATGGCCATAGATGACATTTGTACATCTATATGTGCAACATACCTCGGTGGGGTTGTCATGAGCACACGCTCCATGTGTCAATGCATTGTTTGTGTCTGTTGGGCAGTCATTGTTGTGCATGGTTTACATGGCTGACATAGTGTACTGTGTCTGATTCCAGGTACTTCATTGGGCTACCAGCATTGTACATTTCTACAGCACATTCCAGCCATCATGTAGCCAGCTTAGATGACAGTGGAGGTGTTCCGCCATGTGCACATGTGTCACACAGTACAAGGGTGACTGACACACATTGTCGGGACTGGGTTCTGACTGCTGTGGATGTGTGTACCGGTGTTGACAACCATGACTGCACCAGATGGTGTCTCCTGGATGTGTGACATTCACAACAAACACCCACATTCACATAGCAGCACATCCCCCACGACAATTTACATTCCTGCCTGAACACTGTGTACGGTATGTTTGTATGACCACTGCATATATCACTGGTGGCCACTCAGCATGGCTGCCTACAGCAGCAGTGTGTATCCTGTGCAAACATGGGTTACACCAGTCACAACACACCTGTGCCAGCTGGCCCTGTAGTGGGTGACAGTGCAGTTACATTCATCATGTAACAGTATACACCGTGCACCAGTATGTTGCGGACATGTGAACGGCTGTGCTACTCAACATATGCACACATGACGCATCACCTGGTACACCGTGGTTCTGCCTTGCCACCTGCTATTGTGACCACCCTGTGATGACATTATACAGCCCACATGGACGTGGACATGTGATGGCTCAATGGTGAATTGACCGACCAGGTGTGTGTCTAGCCAGGTGTCCAGTAGCCACTGGTCTGCATGCAGGGATAGTCTACATTGGCCTACTCTGTCACTGGGACTGTTGACTATGGTCATACTGTTGTTATGCAGGCATGTGCTGTCTGTCCAGTCTGATAGTCGTGTTGAACCACACTACCGTGGCACACATGACGGTGGACATCTGGCTAAGGTGTGCAGCCCACATGTACATCTTCTCATGCTATGCTGCCTGTGCAGCGGTGTCACATGTCTGTCTCTGGCAGGGCTGTCACAGGTAGGCACAGCATGCAGTGATGTGTGACAATGCTTACACCCTCCACTGTGCTGTACAGTAGCACTGCACACACAGTACAGCACACATGTCACTTATCTACAGTGCCTGGGACCTGCCTCCATGCCCTACACGCCACACCTGCCAGTCCAGATTGTACACAGATCATACCTCCCAGTCACATACCTGCACTGCAACACACACAGGTGGGTGGTTCCCACACCGCACCGTGATTTACACACATACTGTATTTTCCCATGACACATTGCATCATAGGTGGTCCATGTTCAGATACCCATGTTTGTGGCCACTACGCACATTGTGACACGCGACAGTGCAGACACTGTACACCACAGGTTACATGCCAGTCAGGGTGGCATGCTGTACATTGCACCTGGGACAGTTGCTACTGCTATGTATTGCCAGCAACACGACCTTCCCTAGTATGGACTCCCACGCACTCCACACATGCTTGGCCATGCAGTACACATAGCTGGGTGACACATTACACGACACATACCATACCTACACTACCCTCAGCATGCACCAAACCTACATGTGTCTGTATGCTAGGCCTACACACCCCGGCCCTCTGTTTGCTGAACATCCATGCTTACCATCCCTGCTAGCCACACCCTAAGCACACAACCATAGCAGCATGCATGGTACATACACACTACAGCCGGTATTACTGACATCCACTGACAGAGGTTGTTGAGGGCATGGCACCACGCCCAATGGACAGTCTATGTGCCTATGCCAACAGTGATCACAGTGCACTTCTGCTACATGTACACACTGGTAGGGACCATGCTATTCCACACTGAGACATGGTGGTGCTGGCATTTTCACAGACGCCACAGTGGTATTCCTGTTCCATGCACATGCGCTATATGGGCACATGTGCAGGCTGTTGCACGGTAGTTTTGTTCACCTGTGTGTTGTGTGTCACTTGACAGTCATGGTGTGTCCTGCTGGTGCATGACATACTCCACAGCTAGCTACCTACACATGACTGCCAGACATTGCAGTGTGGGCCCTCACGCAGTGTGGTGGTATGTCTCTGCTGTTTGACTACATCCACATTCAATGCAGCATACCACGGTCATGCAGGCATTGACGACACAGATGTTGCTGGCATCCTGCCTGCCAATGGGGTACCTACCAACAATACACACTCTCACTCACTACAGGGTTCCAACTTGGCTGGACATTGTATTAACCCTGTGGACACATACATAGTACTGGCATGCACATGTTATGTCTGGGAACACAGTCCCAATGTCACCTCCAACCACCGTAGTTGTTGTATCCCGCCAACCTGGCTGTTACATGTCTCTGCAGCAGCACACATCAGTGACTGCTAGCCCATTCATGTACGCTGTGCACCATGACCACCACACTACCACATCTATCACACTACACATGGATGGTACTGCATTGCACGTATGGGGCTGCATCTCTACACCCATGACTGGGCCATTCAGTATGGCACTGGGCCACATCTTGACATACATGCTTCACACACTCATTGACTACCTGCATGCCTTTCCTGGCACCCTTGTTGGGCTTCTGTGCGCCACGGAACACCACATCCCATGCTGGCCACCTGTCATATTATTGCATGGGTGGTTGGGGTGGTACAGAGGGTATCACATCAGACATGATCTGCTCTTTGCCCTTCAGCACCATTCCACTCTATGCTATTGACAGTGTACACATCCAGCATCACATCGCACTTATGTATCGGCATGTTACGCCATGTGCCTTCTGTACAGTTCACACAGTGGTGCAGGCATGTCATGCTAACTACAACATGTCAGGGACGGTGGCATTGCACGCTCCTCACACATGTGGCCCCCCATGCTCAGTATTTGCATACGGACACTACCTACTGTCACACAGTACTGTACATGCCTACATACACCACTTCTACATCCCTGGCAGCATTCTAGCTCATCCTACTATGTTGCTGACACCCATACAGGTGTCAGTGTGGCAGATATATCATGTAGATATCATTGCATCAGTTACATCACACATAGTGCATACACATCACCTTTGCATACTGACAGTCATGCGGTGTGTATCACATGGATACTGTCCCTATACAGGCATATCACGTTGTACATGGTTGATGTACACACACATGGCCCACATGGTGCTGTGGTTGCCATATTACACCATAGTGTGGGTACACATGTGCAGGACTACACATTTCTGGACCGTATGTGTAGCTGATACCTTGGGTGCCCTTGTACCTGTGCCATACACACATGTACACGCAGGCCATGTTACAATAACACATGTGTGGTGTACCTTACACAATGGATACAACGTTACATGTGTCAGTATAGTCATGCTGTGCTCTCTACCCAGCTCAGACAGTTTACATATGCAAATGACAGTCATGTAACACATCTGTGCTCACCTAGATGCCACTAACACAGGGGTGTAATGTACTCTGCCATGGCCCATGTTCTCCACAGTACTGATGCATGTAGTACTCCTACATGGCGCTTGCTGTGGGCAGGGGAGGAGCAGTCCTGCATGTGTGCACACATGCCACATTGCTCAGCCCGGCGCCTGTGTGACATCCACAGACTGGACACACACCATGCTGTGGGACATAGGTCCTGTGCACATCCCACAGGGGCACACTGTGTCACTAGTCGTGTCATAGCTGCCTTGCTGGTAGGGTGACACAGACCCATGGTACCACCACAGCGGACGCACTGTATAGACATGACAGTTGACATCCAGTTCTGCCGCTCAGTGGACACTACCATGGGGGTATCAGTACTGTGTACATTGCACATGTGTTTACACACGGCACTGCTGGACATCATTGTGGCACACATTGCACCTGCTATGGAACGCTTTGGACATGGTCACTTGCTGGTACCTCCATTTCGGTATCTATTCTGCTACTACATTGTCCCATATGTGCAGGCCATACATATCTTGTGTATGTATATAACATTAGCCCATCGCTCCATCATGCATGCTATGCCTGTGATACTGTCTATGATCTGTGAACATATCCATCATGCCAGCTTTGCATTACACATACTTGACATAGTCGCCTACTGCGTGATAGGTGCACGCCGTGCGACATTCCGTATGACATCGACGGTATATGCCCATGCACATGTGTGCTGTGACACTATACATAAATGTCCTATCCCCTGCTGTGGCACTTCAGTGTTGGATATCCACTGCCAGCATCGGCGTGGGTGGTGGCATTGTTCTGTGTTTGCAACCCCTATGGCAGACCTGGGGTAGGGTTATCACCTGTGCCACTTTGCAAGGGACAGTCCCTCCTTGGGCAGTTGTGTCCTGACAAACTTTATCACTAATGGCAAATGTCCTGAGATTGTGGGACATCACTATATCCCATTCTTATGTAAGAGTTGCATAACATACTTATTTATGTATGTACATTCCTAACTGTTACAAGACACACAATAAGCAACTGAACTGCTACAAGAATACACCTTTCTTTATGCAAAAGAGTAGAGTTCTAACCTTTGTACTGACCATGGGTATGTGTCCACCTGTAACATCTGAAGTGTGTCCCGACGGTTTCCCACTTTGGCCTTTTGAAAGGGTGGCAAGCCGCCCTGGGGTTATCCCGGTGTTTACATGTTGTCCCACTGCTGTGCACACGCTGTCCACAGTTGTTGGTATGCTGCGCGCTTTAGCATTACATATCCAACCTTCGCCTCTCTGCCTGATGGACAGGTATCTTTACCTACACACACCGCTCACATACTGTACAGATTCGCTATACGATCGTATGCTACACACCAGTACAATTCGTGGGTTCGACATACCTTTCCGCCTTTTGTTCTATGCTCGACTCAATTCCCTTGATTCTGTTTCTCGAGTTCGTATGGGTTCGGTATGAACATACGGTTTGGATATCCAGGAGTCTTCCTTATATTCGCCGTCGCCTGATCCATGTGGGTTAATCAGGCCAATAGCTGTTCCTCGGTGTGTACTTATGCGCATATCAGCGGTGATCCCCTTCCTTTCGCTCGCTACGCCGGCACTAGGCCATGGTTCTTTCCTCGTGTGGCCGTTGGTTATTTGCAATACCTTAGTGAGGATGGTATGTATTGTATCATGTTTGTGTGACTGCATCCGCTATGTGTGGTGTCGGGTACATTTCGCTGTGGTGTTAGCCGTGGATTGTGTGTGTTGGGTATGGTATTGTGTTCGACATGTGGGTCCCCGTGTCCTGGCGGCGACTGTCGATCGGGCTGTGCATTCAGATGGGTAACAAGGGTGGTATTTTCCTGTACATAGCGAATCCATGGATGCATCATCCGCTGCTAGTGTATCCCATGAGCTTGTTGTGGGTATGCCGCTGTCATTCACTGCCTGTATGTGTTTGCTACGGTTTTAGCTGTTATCCCTTTGATATGTGCAATGGGGTATATCTGCGGATGTGGGTGACGGGTACGGGTGTGAGTCTTGCATTTACACATACCAGATATGCTTGTGTGTGTGCTCCATCCCTGCTTGGGGAGCTGCGGGTTACCTGTCTGTTGTTCCGGGAATGTTTGTTTTGTTGATGTCGCCTGCTGTCGGTATCGCCTGCATGTGTGCTTCCTGCACGATTCCGCCTTCACATCGGGTTATATATCTGCGCATGTCCGTCCGCGCCTACCATCCATTGGCACTTTGTCGCTGATAGTTACGGTGATTGTGGTCCTATACTTGGGGCGGACTGTATGCTACCGTAGCCTCCTATTCGTGTGCCGCTTGCTTACGCCACGGTCGTGGAACACACCGCGGTATTTACCGGACCGTAAGTGTTCACGATCGGTGCCGGATGGCACATTCGTATTTTCGCCGCACATGCCTGATGCTGTGTAACGCTGCCAACAGACCGTGTGGAGTCTACGTTATGGCCGCCATACCTACGGTCGTGGTTTGTACATGCGCCCTTTGCATCTCCGGTTTGCTATGGCCCTGTGGTACACTTTGGGACATTTGCGCTTTGCATCATTTTACGCCGCCACGTGCATAGCCACTGAGGAGATGCCAGTACTACTTTGTGGGTACTGCTGTACATACGCCTATGGTTCCTGTACTGTATGCCTACGCCTGTTATTACACTCCGCCTGTGACATGTCACCTTCATACACAGTTTACACTGGCACACACATTACACACACACAGCGGAACACACGACAACCTCACCTCACACATACACATATTGCCGCCATGGCTGTCAACCTTCTATTTCCGGAGTGGGGAACACACACAGTAGTAATGTGAAACACATGGGCATAATGTGGAACACATAGTAATGGCATAGTGACAACTTCAGCTAAGTAGGTCATAGGTTGATTATGATATGCTGATTTACTTACAGTGAAGAACCTTTACTGACTTACTATGAGTACATTCTATTTACCAGGATGTCATTTATATACATTCCTAACAATGGATGTTTGAGAGACATTTTCAATGTGGAACTTGTAGGTACTGCGAGGAACATGAACTGTTTTACACCCCGAATGAGGTAATGCCTCATAATGTCGTACACTTCACTGGTATGCTTTCCGCCGCACCGACGGTTGAACACAATACCTACGCTGGTCGTGACGCCGGTGGCGGCGTGTATCTCCGCACTCATGTCCTATGGATATGACACGCACATATGTAGGGTTGCCACCTTTTCAAATGGCCAATGTGGGAAATTTTAGTAGAAACGACTGATTTTGCATGCCAACACACACCCACGGCCAGTACAAAGGACAGCGATTCACTTTTTGACGGAATACGACGATGTAGCATTACAGTTGCTTATTCTGTTTATTATCATATTTAGATGTTTCTTCTACAATATAACTGTTTTGTGCAACTAATAAAGTAATTATGGGAAATGGTTTTGTCCTACAATCTCAGGACATTTGCCATTTTGTCAATGTTTTTGCAGGACACAACTGCCCAAAGGTGGACTGTCCTCACAACGTGGGACAGGTGGTGACCCTACACATATCCCGCTACTGTACCGTGGACTGGTGACCATCCCGACACGCTGGATATGTATTGATGCAGGTTAACATTTCCATGGCTGGCGTTACCTGCCCTGCCCACCCTCCAGGATAATCGGGTTGTCGGTCACTATGTTTAATATGTGGTGATTTCGCCTTACTTATCTGTGAACTTGCATCCCTGGGTTCCATATTACCCTGTTGTACTTTCTATCTGTGTATGCGCATATATTTCTACATGTGTACTGATATGTATTTCGTGATCTGTGTATGCACATGCGCATATGTGTGGTCGACTTGCGGCGATAGTGGCAGCATATGGCTACGCCGTGTGCTGTTGAACCGCGCGGCGCTGACGTGTTGGCGATCCATGCTCTGCTGGCTATTGGGTGTGCAGTGTTTGGCCGGTGCCTTTGTTGGAGTCACACATACGTCCGCACATACGGTACACATTACGGGCGGACATGTTTGTGTGGCGCCCATTTTACTGTGTGTGCAGGTCAGGAGGTGTCAGTCCATGGGGCCTACACTGTCAGAGTATGTGCTATGCGTTCCCTCTTTGCCAGGGCGTAGGCATATTGGGTACGCCTCTGTCTACCTACTGGGGCTGGCTCAGGGTGTCCGTGGCGCCGCACGCCCTGTGCCTGTGCTTGCCCTGGCAGTTGTGGCGGACTTGGTGGCCCTCCAGCATTATGTCCCTGCAGCAGCTGTTTCCGCAGAATCATATTGTGTAGCATACAACATACTATGAATATGTGGGCACTTGTGCCTGGAGAGTACTGCAAGGCTCCACCGGATGTATCCAAGCACCGGAACCGTGATTTCAACATCCCGAACACACGCTCTACGCTTATTCTCGCTTGTGCGTGTGCCTCATTATGGCGCTCTTGCATGTGTGTGTGTGCATTTCTGATGGGTGTCATCAACCACGGCTCCAGTGCGTAGCCAGCATCCCCCACAAGGTGACCTTGTGTGATGTCCCCACTGGCGAATACCTGGTACAGCTGTGAGGCATGCCAGATATGGGAGTCGTGGTAGCTTCCAGGGCTGCCGGCACACACATCCATGATAATGCCCCGCGCATTGCACACGACCTGGCAATTGATGGAGGGGTATCCCTTGCGGTTTATGTAGCGCCTACCCTGCTCCCCAGGTGGTGACTTGATTTCTATGTGCGTACAGACTATCGCACCCAGGACCTCCGGTATTGTGCCACACGGTGGAAGCGGCGATATTGCTAGCCAACTCCTCCTGAGATGTGGGGAACTTTATGTGCTCATGGGCATGTGGAACATGGCATCCAGGAACTGGTGTAGTACCCTGGATGCTGATGCCTGTGAGATGCACATTATGTCCCCGTGGGCCTTTGAAAGGTACCTGTAGCCAGTATTCGCAAGCTCACACATACCTTTGTGTCCACTGGGATGGGCTCCCTCTGTTGTCTCTTGTTCTCAGGCGCCGGCACAGCTCCACTATTTGCTGTAACGTGTCCCTGTCCACCCTGTAGCGCCTACTATCTCCAGGTCTCGCAGCCCCTGGTAGGTCACCCTTGGTCTGAACACTCTCCTTCTGCTGTGAGGCCTACGGTTGTTGTCGGCACCACCCTCCGCAACTCCCTCTGTCTCTGCCACATACCTATGCATCACGGCCACGGCGGCACCCAGCATATACATGTTAAAAGTTCCCCGCCTGTTTACACCCTACGGTGCGGCGCTTCGGAAGTCGCGGTGTGTGTTGTGCGATTCACATTTATTACTGTTGTGCTGTATACCCGTGAGGTCATTGGGTGTGTCTGTGCGGCCCTATCCATGGATTATTTCCGTGGTTTTACGCTTGCAGCTGCAACGGTACTGCCTGTAGTGTTACATTACAGTTGCCTGCATTGCCTTCGCCTGGCATCTTACATTACTGCATCCTGCAGGCACATGGCATATGATGCATTTTATCTGCAGCCGCAGTTATGCTACCTCTGTACTTGGCTGTGCTATTTCGGTTCTTTGATCTTTGCATTTCTACTACATCCCCTATTATCTTTGCTCTCAAATGCCTCCCCTTTCCCGTTCTGCAGGAGTCTGCATGCAGACTTATCAGCTGACGGCGCTAGCCCTTCCTGCATTGATTGGTGTTAATTGCTCGTTACGGATACATTTACACTGCTTCCGCATTTCCTCGTATTCTCCGCATTACCTTCCTATATCCCTGGTTGTTGACGGTGAGGCCGCCACATGACTGGTTTCGGGAACGTAGTCATCCTCGTGCACATGCATTTGTACGCCGCATTCTGTACTGTCAGCGATCTATTTCCTAACACGCCAGTCATGATGTTGTGATGTGCATTGTACAGCCCAGATTTGCTGTCCTCCAATATCCTTCCTCCCACGGTGGCACACCCTGTGTGGTTGACATGTATCTGGTGTAGGCCACCGGTGTAGTACCGCACGCCGCTTGCTCCATCCTTACGCTGGCGCTTTTGCGATTCACTATTATCTGCCTCATTTGCATGGAATTGACTACTAATACCTGGTTACGGCGCCGACACCGCCTCCACTCCTTGACAACCATTGCGCTGGGGTTGCAGCTTTACATACATACTATGGTGTGTGGTGGCTGTGCAGCTGATTTGTGTTCTAATGCTCTTTTCGGACATTATCATATTATTTCATTGCTTTACAACTTCTGTGCACACATCCCGGGTCTGCTGTTCTTTCTACGACGCGCCATTTATGTCATTTTTTACATTTTGTGCATATTTTCTTTGGACATTCTCGGTGCCTTTCCACATTGGCATATTGCACCTATATGATACCTGACTTTGACAGCCTTCCGCTACTCCTCCGGTATGTTTGGGTAAATGTAAACCGCTTTTTGGTTTACATTGCCGCGTTCTTACGCTTACGCCTCGCGCCACTTCGTGGATCGCTATTGCCCTCATTTGCATGGTGCAATACCGCACACAGTGTGTTTTGCATACCTACGCCGGGCGGAGACGGTCCGCGACGCCGGTAGTGCACGTGGAATTCATTCATACCTGAATCGCTCAGCAGCCATATTTGGCGTTATAACGCCAACGCTATGCGGGCGCCTGGCGCAAGGTTCATGAATCCCGGGGGCTGTGTTACCACCATACATTTCACTGCCACGTCTTGAACCCAGAAGACCCTGTGCAAAACAGTCAGAGCAACATACCACTATGCCACTATAAATCAGCTGTTTTGTGAAAGAGGAAGACGGAAACTTAAATGGCTACCATTTAGTGAATTCAGTTTTCACCATAGCACAGCTGTCAACCTCTTAGTACAAAACACCTGAACAAAGCCAATAATGGGTGAATACAGCTCCCAAACATTCAGTGAATTCAGTTCTCACCATAGCTCTCAACCTCTTAGCAAAAAAACACCCGGGCAAAGCCAGTAATGGGGGAATGTAGCCCCCAAACATATTCAGTGAATTCAGTTCTTACCATAGCTCTCAACCTTAGCACAAAACCTGGATGAAGCCAATAATGGGGGAATACAGTCCCAAAAATAGGGACACATTTCAAATATCCATCTTATACACTTAGAAAAATGCTAGAATAAAAGCTTTTGTGTTCCCATGCACTTTCTGAAGAATATGAAGTCTGATATTCAAATGTGTGTCATTTTTAACATTTGTTAACCAGGAAAGTCTGACTTGGAACAAAAGCTATTTTTTTAGCAGAGGCCCAGGGAGAAACACTCCAAACAGACACATGTCTTTGTAAGATGGGAGGACACTAGAGGAAACAAAAACAGGGAGGGCATACAGACTCCACACAGAAGGTAAGACACCCCAGCCAATAATCAAATCAGAGAACATGTAACTGTCAGGCAACAATGCTACCCCTGCACCAGTGTACTACTGGCTTTGCAAGGACACAAAAATACAGAAACCACAGATTTTATGAGAAACAGAACAAGTATGAGGGAAAAATCTGCAACATTTTTACAAATGGTGGTGGGTAGGGAATTCAGGCTCTTGCCACCTGGGCCCAAGGTACAGGGTTCAAGCCTTATTCTCTACCCACCACCATGTAGCACCTGGGGCATTACACACATACACACACACACACACACACACACACACACACACACGCGCACACACACACACACACACACACACACACACACACACACACACACACACACACACACACACACACACACACACACACACACACACACACACACACACCTTGGAATAGGTCCATTGCAGCACTAACTCCTTCCACAGCTTCGTCTGTTGGAGCATTAAATCCATAGCTGTTGGAGCACTACAAGCCCAGGAGATGTTGTCCTGATGAGACTCCCAGCCTGCTAACATTGCAGTCCAAGTCTGATCCCTTTCCAGTGACAGTCTATGCAGTTGTAACTGCATAGACTTCTGACTTCTGGGATCTCTGCACTTGAATGCTTCTCAATCCGGACTGCTGCTGCGGCAGTCTGTGCATGCTTCAGACTGTCTCAGCAGCAGTCCAGATATCGGAAATGCTGCTAGTGCACTTGCGTGAAAGTCTGCTGCTTGCGATCATTTTTTTTCTCTTTTTCTTTCTATTTTCTTTTCTTTTCTTTCTTTTTTACAGCTGGGGGCGCTGCAGTCCGGCAGTCCAATAGCACGGGCCACCCCTGGAAGCAAGACAAAAGTGCTTACACTATTCATTTTTATGAATTAAAACGTGTCTCTGTGGATTATATTTTGTGACATGGTAACAACTCACGAATAATCTGTTGTTAAAAATGAAAAGACAGTTTCCCTAGGGAAAAAAAAAACAGTAAATACCATAATCTTACAAATCCTGGCAATGTTCACAAGCCAGAAAAACTACTACTATTTGGTCATAGTCAAAGATTATGGTTTGGATGAAGTGGTGAAGTGTTGGCATGCTACAGTGTAACATTCAAAAGAATTTCAGACACTGTTGCCATAATCAGCATTCCATCTTCATTGTATGGAGCTCTATACTACTTCTTATAAAATGGAACAAATGGACAATTGTGGAACATTTAACTAATAAAAGGGGAATGAGCAGCATGGCTAAAATGTCACTTTATACTTATTTCCATACCCAGTTTAACCTTTAGAGATTCTCAGGAAAAAGAACACAAGCTACAAAAGTCCAAGATTCTAACTCAAAAAGCCAAGCAACAACCCCCCCCCCCCAAAAAAAAAAAAAACATTTCCGGCAAGCATCAAGTAATCAAGCACTGCAGTCAAGAGCAAGCTTGCAATATCAGGAATACTGTATCATCCGTAAGACCAATAAGCAAAAGAATTAGAAGAAACTACAGCCATAATCAACATCCTACCTTCAAAACCCAGAGTACTGTGCTATCTTGTATAATGTGGAACAAATAGTAAAATGAGACACACTTACTAACAACTAGGAAGGAAGCTCACATCATGGTTAAACTGTGGAATTCAAAGTATAAAAAGTTATTTGATACACCAGTCTCTCTTTGTTTGCCAGAAAAGTCACTTGTTTACAGTGTAAAATTTTCCTTTTACAGTATTTATAAGACACAAAGTTATGCAGCAGTTGCAATATATTTTGTTTTACCACACATCCAGTTTTTCAAACATTAGAGACATGAGAGTAAGTCACAAAAGTCCAGCTCACCCACAGACTCAAAAATAAGCAAATTATTGTCAGAATCTCTTTTAGCATCTCCTGTGTCAAATACTCAGTGGCAAGCAATTTCAGCCTTTCTCCCCATCGCAGTTATTATTACTTCATTCTACCCACTACTTTGCTAATGCTTTTATCTTTGAGCCACATGCTCACGTGCTGCACATGGATACACCCAGCCATCAGTTACACCCACTTGTAAGACTGTACTCCTTGGATGTTTATTTGAGAAAAAGTGAGGGAATTCATTCATAAATAATAGCCCAGAAATGTATCTCTGGTCACTGATATCAGAACCATATAGTAAAACTCTCTGCTCTCTCAATGTCTTAGCTTAAGAATCAGAAACAGCTTTTAAACATTTCTCTTATTTACTTTTTGAAAACTTGAAAGTTGACAGAATAACAAGCTTTGCATTATCAAGCATTTGCTGAAGGATACTGAAACTCACATACATATCATTATTTAGAGATTGTAATCCACAATAATTTACCAGAAACCACACATTTTATAAGGAACAGACCAAACCACCTCTGAATATCCTTACTGAAAAATTCTGAACAAAGCCAAAAACAATAACAAAAATAATAACAAAAAGGGACACATTATAAATATCATTTTATGTATTTATTATCCAGTTAAACTTAATGGGCAAAGCGTACCTTTTCAGTGGTAACTGGGAGGACTGTCTGATTAAGTGACTTGCTGAAAGTCACAAAGTTGGCAAAGGGAAATTAAACGATTCAAACCTTGTACCTTTGACTGCAGGAAGCATTTTGTTAACATGACTACCAGATAACTCCAAATCACTTAAAAATGGCAACAGAACAGTAAGTGCTACACGGATGTGCATTTTCTGAAAAATAAAACTATGAAATTGTAATAACTGGCATTAGTGACTGACAGTAACTAGAAAAAAAAACATGTTAACTAGGGACAGTGCATAAGTATGAGACAAAAAATTCTGTAAACTCAAAGACAATCAAGAAGCAGGCTACTCTAATTCACTTAAAATGTTAACAGAACAACAGGTTTTGCAGTAACACGTTACTGAACATATGAGCAACAATAAGAAACTCGAATAACTGGCATTGCTGACAGACTATAAACCTTAGTGATATTTAACCATCAGTGATTTATAAGAAAATAAAGATGCAAGTTTATATCTGGTAATTAGAGCAGAGGATTAAAGCTCTAAGCCTTTATTGTGCTTTTTCTTGTAGTCAAGGGTACAGGGTTTGATTCTTTCACCCTCCATTTTACCTACTGTGTGACTTTGAGCTAAATATAATCTACAGTTTCTGAACAATATGAGCAGAGCCAGATCACCCTAGGCAGTGTAATGGACTGGACTGTCCCTTAGCAACCATCCCATTACCTGGCTGACTCTCCTCAGCTACCATAAAACACTGTTGTAATCTATCAATGTGGAAAATATTTTCTTCTTTACTTTTACAATGGTCACATCAATTTGGATTTAATTTTAAATTTTTATTAGGAATTTTACAACAAAAACACTCACAGCCATCTGATGAACAAAACACTCACACTGGAAACAGACGTCATGAGCAACAGTAAACTTATCTTACTTTGAAACTCACATTTACTGAAAATGATTCTGGCAGTCCATTAAACTACAACTGTCGTGAAGGGATTCATAGTTACATAACATACAGTGAAGCATAAGTTAGGGACTATGTGAAGGGTGCAGGAATTCAAAGGACAGATATGCAATGAATTTTCTAATAGCCTGGGACAGCCTAGTGGAGACGTGTTTCTTTTCAGGGGCAGATCAGGAGCATTGTCTGGTGAAATGACTTGGTCAGACTCAGACTCACACTTGACAAAGGCTGAGAAAATCAAAAACTGCACCACAGGAAACAGCTCTTTAACAGTTCATACCTCTAACTTATCTAAACTAAATACCAGACAAACTGTTGTTGCCAAACGTAGTGCATTTCGTAATCTTGTGCTTGTAAAAAATATGTTCAATTACAAATACATTCCTATCTAATATTTTGACATGAAACTCTTACATTTCATGCTCAGAGAGTTTATTAACAGCCATATACACACACTGTCAACAGTCAACAAAACAAAGAAAAAAGGATTGTCCCCAAAGAACACGGCTCACATGATGTAAACCCTGTTTACTGCAATTGTTTCCTTCCTTTACACATGAACTACTCTAGGTTGTAGGATATACAAGCACGCACACACACACACACACACACACACACACACACACACACACACACACACAGATGTGACCACCAATTACAGCGGCTTGTATGACTCCATACATTAATACATTGGCCTGCGATCAAATAAATGAACAATTACAGAAATAATGAACAAGAAGGGTGTCTCAGCTTACTGCTGTGAGAACCATACAGTGTATACATTGCACCCCCAACCCCCGTGCCCTTCCAACCTCTTAGATCATGAATAAGAGACAAAGACTGAAAAATAAGGAACAGATTTTTAAATCTTTCTTTTATAAACTTAGAAAGTTGCATTAGCAAGCATTTTCTAAAGGACACAAATGAAAGTAGAAGGACACAAACTCACATGCCTGCCATTATTTAGTAACTGTAATCCATGCCAGTTTGCCAGAATAACACAAATTTAAAAAAGAACAGACCACATTAATTCTCAGTTTCTTTGCTCAAGTATTCAGACAAAGCCAAACATAATTGGAGTAGAAGAAAAGTCCCAAAAGGAACAAATATTAAATCCGCTTTTTTTTTTCTATTAGTTAACTAGGTAAACTCAGTAGGGAAAGTGTTCCTTTTCAGCAGTGACATACGAGTACTGTCTGAATGCCTTGTTCACAATCATACAGCAGGCCAGTGGAGGATTCAAACCTTGCACTTCTGACAGTAAGAAGCAGTTCATTAATAGATCAGAGCTGTAAATATCAGGCAGTCTAATTCACTTAAAAGGATAACAGAGCAGCAAGAGTTACATGGCTTTACATTTCCCAATTAATAAAAGCTATAAACTCTAATGACTGACAATACTCCTGAGTGATTTACCAAAAATGTTCTTGATACAGGTCTGGCAGTTGGTGTGGAGTATTACAGCTATTTCATGTAGTTAAGGGTACATGGTTTGATTCCTCCTACCTTCATTTGCCTGCTGATAAGTCTAAATGGGACATTTAACACACACACACACCCCAACCAGTCTGGTTCACTTATATCTCAAAAAGCAAAGTCTGTCTTACAAAAGACACGTGCACTGTTCTCCACAAGGGAGGTCTAGTTCACTGTAGGAGGTCTGTCATTCAAACCACCTGCCAGAGCTGTTCTTCTGAGCTGCATTTGCTCTCCTGACATTGAGGGGAAAGGGGAAGACTGCTCTTGCATGAGCTGATGATGACAGCTACGGGAAGATTCACTAGGATTTTTTTCAAAATATTTAGTATTCCAGGGGACATGGACACTCAATGAGGTACACAGTTTCACAGGGGAGTGGGAGGGGAGACGTGGTCCTATGTAAGGTGATACCAGCATCTCATACATCTGTCTTCTTAGTGTACAAGGCTGACCCTACACAACAGTCATGTCGCTGAATCCCACCCCTTGACACTGTTCCTGTAGACTTGTACTACTTATATTTATTGCTTGTATTACTGTAAGGTTATCATATTTAGACTTCAGTATGTGAAACAAACAAATTGTAATGAAATCTCTGTAATGACTGGAAATGATATTAACAATCTATGGTACAATTCCTTTCAATGGATCAGTGCCTTGTCTACATTTTTTTTTTTTGTGTTATGCTTATTGTTTGGCGGGACTTACTCCAGTCTTCCCCAACAGCACTGAAGAAGATAAAGTATTAGAAAATGAATGAATGAATCAGCTCAGTAAAATACAATTGTATTATTTTACTAGCCATAAACAACTGGCTTTGGTTATGGAGGAATTATCTATAAGAACAGTTTGTTTTTCTTGTCTGAAATGCATTACAGCTGGAATACTTATGTAGTTGTAGAATTTAGAAACATCAGCTCTTCAAGCACACAAACAGCACCACAAATGTGAAGTTCATAGGTTACCAGAGATTTCAAAGTGGTGAGGAATGGGGGACCATTTTTTCAAATACAATACACTGATGCAGGTGCCACATGTTGCCCAGACTGCTGACAGTTCTTCATCATAACATATGGTGTTGAAATAGCTCCAGCTACCACTGGGAGTTAGTCAAAGCATTCCCTTATCTGTTACTTTTGTGAAAATGCTTCAGCAGAGCACTTTACTTGCCAACATGAGGAAATTCAGTGTCAGGATGTGATTAATCCTTCAAGAAGCCTTTGAATAACATGCAGTTTGGGAATCTTTCCAGTTGCCCTTTTCAGACTGTTTTTCATTAATATAAGACAAAATTGTGCATACTCAGGTTCTGCAAAGTTCCAGGTTGAACTTCTCCAGTCTCTGAAATACTGTTGTAATGCACGAGTTCTGACCATTGCCACTATTGCTAATAGTCCTTTAAAATATGAAATCAGGAAAGCTGCAGATGTACAAAATAATTTATCAGGAGGATGTAGTGTCGCTCATCTGGGAGTGATTGACATTTTTCAAAACCCATATATCTTTGCTTTTGTTCTATATTTACATGTCAAATCATAGTCTGTTT